>NC_056731.1:1878600610-1878618110 GCF_019279795.1 Protopterus annectens | reverse complement strand
GCAAAACATCTACACTTGAGCTTGTTTACATAATTTTTAAATACTTACAAGAACATAGTGTTTCAACACAAAAAAAGACAGAGAAGTTAACAAGTATTGGCTAATTCATCATCATCATCATCATCATCAGCCCCCTTTTTCCCATTTTTTCTACATCAGGTCGGGGTATCGCGTTAACTGTCCCCAACTCTTTCGATTCAGTGCCACTTTCCTGCCTTCTTCAATACTCATGCCTGATTGTCGCAGATCTTATTTCACACAGTCCATCCACCTCTTTGATGGATGTCCTGTTTCCTCTTACCTTCTTCCTGTCTGTCCCAAATCTTCCTCACCAGATTGTCTTTTGCTTTTCTACACATGTGCCCAAACCACCGTAATCTGTTTTCTTTGATCTTTTCTGCAAATGGAGGTACTTTGGCTTCTGCTCTTATGTCCTCATTACTTCGTCTGTCCCACAGTGTGCATCCTACCACCTTTCTCAGGCACTTCATTTCCATCACCTCTAGCTTCTTCAACTGTTCTGCCTTTACTGCCCAGGTTTCTGTACTATACAGTCATACTGGTCGGACCACTGTCTTGTATACCTTACTTTTCAGCTTCTTTGGCATTCTTCTGTCATAGACTACACCTGATACTCAATGCTAGTTGGCTGCAGCCCCTCTGATTCTAGCTTTGACCTCTTCATTCAGACTACCCTTCTCCTCAACTACCCCTCCCAGATACTTGAAGCTGTTTACTGTTCCACTATCTACCCTTTTATCTCTATTCTCAGCTTCTTCTGATTTCCCCAATTTGCTGCCATTACCACCGTCTTATCTGTGCTTAGTTTCATCCCATGTGCCTTCAGATTTGCATTCCATTCTCCTATCCTTTGCTGAAGTTCTAGCTTAGAGTCTGCCTGTACTGCCACATCGTCTGCATACAGCAGCTTTTTTGATCTGTCCCCTCCAACCTGTTTGCTAATGTAGACCATCACCAGTATGAACAGCAGTGGGCTCAGAGCTGAACCCTGATGTACACCCACTCCCACTGGGAACTCCTCTGTGAGGCGGAACACTGTTCGTACTTGAGTCTTTCAGTCCTTATACATAGCCTGCACTAATTCTACCAATGTTTCTGGGACTTCAAACCACTGCAGTACTGCCCAGATCAGCTTTCTTGGGAGCTTGTCATATGCTTTCTCCAAGTCTAGGAATGCCCAGTTGGACTATCTCATCATCTCTAGCTTCTTCTCAAGTATATGTCTCAATGCAAACATTGGGTCAATTGTGCTGCATCCTGATCAGAATCCAAATTGCTCATTTCCCATCTTACATTCTACTACTCTACATATCGGTTTATCAGTCATCCTCTCTAGAACTTTCATGCACTGTGATAGGAGTTTGATGCCTCTGTACTGCCCACAGTTGTGGATGCCCCCTTTGTTCTTGTATATTGGCATGAGTATGCTTATTCTGTAGTCATCTGGGATACACCTTTCTCTCCACACTGCTATTAGTACCCTCTGGAGCCATTTCTCCCATATCTCACCCAACATCTTTATCATATCTGCTGTGACCTCATCTGAGCCTGCTGCTTTCCCTGACTTCATCTTCCTTAGTGCTTTTCTTACTTCTTCTAGGGTTGGCTCCTCTTCTCCTTTCATTGTAGGCTGTGTCTGGGGCTAGAAATACTCCTTCCATCTGCCTTTGATGTCCTCTGGACTGGTGAGCAGGTTGTTGCTGGTACCCCTTATGAAGTGTGTCTGAATATCTTATTTATCTTTCTGTCTTTGCCTTGCAACCTGCTATAGTTTCTTTGTGCCCCTTACTGAGTCACTTTTCAGAAGTTGGTACAGTGCCTCTAATGTCTTATTCTTTGCTATTGCAACTTCTTTCTTAGCTTCTTTGTTAGCCATCTAGTATTCCTCCCCAGCCTGGTCAGTCTTTTCTGTCTCCCACTTCTTCTTGTACTCCTTCTTTCTTTCAATGACTTCCTGGACTTCTGCATTCCACCACCAGCTTTCCTTATGCACCTTATTTCTATACCTGGTTTGGCCACATATCTTTTCTGTAGTCCAAACACATGGTTTTAGGCACTGCCATTCTTCTTCAACTCCCCCTATTTCCTCCTCTTCATAGGGTGCTAAAGCCCTGAATAATTCATTGAACTGTTACACTTTCTCTCCAGTCAACTTCCAGGTCTTCAGCCTGGTTTCTGTTGACCTTAGAGCCTTTTCTGACCACTGCTTGCAGCTGATTGTTGCAAATAGTGGTTTATGCTGTGGGACAACTGTTTCACTGGGGATGACTTTGCAATCATGGATTCTTCCCCAGTGCCTTTTCTTTACTAGGAGGAAGTCTACCTGAGTTGTTTCCTTACTAGGAGGAAGTCTACATGAGTTGCGTGTTGACTACTCTTGTATGTGATATGTGGCTGTTTCTCTTAATGAATCATGTGTTGGCTACTATCAAGCCATTTGCTAGACAGAAGTCTAGAACGGCTTCTCTATTCCTGTTGCCACCCAGGCAGTACTCATGTCCTGTTCTGTCTTTCCCAATATGTACATTCAAGTCATCCATCATCAATACCAATTCATGTTGTCCTGCTTTATCTATTAGGTCCTGCAACTGAATGCACTCTTTTTCTGCTGTGGGGCATAGGCTGAGATTATAAATACTGCCCTGTCATAACACTGGAGACTGACTGCCATGAGTCTGTCATTAATTATGATGATATCCCCTTACTGCCTTCTGAAGCTTCTCTCTCACCATAATTCCTACACCATTTCTAACCTGCCTTCCACCTGAGTAGTAGACTCTGGATCCCAAGCCACTTGTTGCACTGCCTTTCTATCTCTTGGATGGGATGTCCAGCCTCCTCCATATCATCATGTCATCCACTTCCATGCCGCATCGTATCATTGAAACTACATTAAGCATAGTGATTCTCACTTCATGTTTGGCAGGTTGGTTTTATGTCCAGCTTTCACTCAGGCTGGGCAACTAGATACTGGCCAGACCCAGGGCTTTATTGTGAGCACACACTGGCCAATAGGGGCACATATACCCTTCCCACCATTAGCAAGGGTCCCTGGCATGGGTCAGGTCCTCAACCCACTTATCACCAGTAACTACCCATGCCCATTTTTGGCGACATTAGTCAATATGACCGAATCAGCTAGAGCCATATTTTGCACCATTGAGTGGTTAGCCTTGCCACGGCATGTAGTCTGTGATCCATGTTCTCCTATCTTGAGGATACTGCGTACTACAGTAGATGCCCAAAGCAGTTGATCTGTACAACTCTTCCCCCTATAGGGCACCATGTAAAGTCTGTGCTGCCTAGCTCCATTCATTGGTGAGTTTGAGATGGAAACACTCAGCATGTTTTTTGAACATGGGAGAAACCCATGCAGACACAGGGAAAACATGCAAACTCCAAACAGGCATTGGTCAGAGTTCAGGATCAAACCTTGTACCTTGTGCATGGGAGGCAAAGACCTTAAACACTAAGCCATCAACACTAAGCCATCTGGTTTCTTAGAGTATGTATTAGCTAATTATTGAAGCAGAAAAATAAAATACAATAATAGTTAATATGTTTATAGCATGATGGCTGCAGGGGAAATATTAAACTGGGGTATTTGTCAGGTTAGTAATAATTTACAGACAGACAAGTAGTAAGGCAGTTTAAAAAAAATCATGGTAAGAGAGATATGAAAGGAGAAATGATTGAAATGAGCAGGAAGATGAATGGACAGAGGAGGAATCGTAGTTAGTGGTGGGGTGTGAGCAGAGGAGAAAAAGTAAGAGTTTAGGAAATAAGTGCAGTAAGAGGAGCAATAAGGGATAAAAAGATTGGGAAGCAAAGTGGCTGTAAGAGCTGGAGAAAAGTAATCCGAGTGAAGCTAACCACATGAGCAGGAAAAACACATCCCTCTTTGGCATAGGTGTTGTTAAGAAAAATGTTGAAGCTATTTAAGTTTTCTGTCTGTTTTAACTGTATGAGGATTTCATTCCAGAGTTTGGACACTTAATGGGAGTAGAGTCTCTAGCAGTGTTGAATAACATAAATCATAAATAAAAATATTGAAAAAGTCTATAAATAATAAAACATTAAAATATATGCAAATGCATTTATAACATATTTGCATAATGGAAAACAAAACTTTAGTAAAACTAATCTTTTGAACATTTTTCATTTACAAAGTGATGGAATGCCCATGCACTCTGTTTTGGTTGAGGAAAACTGTTTGCTGACCATTATCATATACATAGCAACAAATGTGATATTATAGGTTCAAGGTTCATAGGATGATACTAGGCTACTGGCCCAGAGGCCCTTATAAGCCTAGCCAAGAATTTTGATCATGTTCCCATAAAGTCAGCACCTATTTCCCCTGTCCAGCAGAGACACAGGTGGGATCCCAGGGGTGTATTTTCTGTTTTCCATCCAGTTGTCCAGGTTCCTCTTAAAGAGGGCTAGAGAGGTACTCTGCTTGACATGGACAGCGGGGTCTATTCCACAGATTGAGGAGTCTTTAGGACAGAAATCTATCCTGTCAACAAGTTCTATTAATGTCACAGACCAGGTTGAGACCTTGTGTGTGGGTTGCGTGAGTGGAGTTTGACTTACGGATATACAGCAACTCCATCAATGCTGAGTCTGAGATGGCCTTGAATGCCAGACACAGGTCACCTCTGAGCAGTCTGCATGAGACTGAGTAGAGAGACAGGGATTTTAGCCTATCTGTATAGGACAGGTGTTTGAGACCCTGGATTTTCCTGGTCAGGAACCTCTGTGGTCTCTCCAGCTGCTGCATGTGCTTGGCAAGGTACATGCCAAAGGGGGCATTGTGCTCGATAATGGGTCTGATAAGGGAGGAGTACAGGGATGTTATGACCTCTTTGTTCCTTATTTATGAGGTGGGCCATGTAGAAAATCTTCCGTACAATGGAGGCAATGTGATGGTCAAAAGGAAGATTGAGTGCTTAGTACATTGTTATTAATGTGATAATTAGTGGGGATTTCATTTTCCCCAAAGGGGATAATGATGCATTTCTTGGCATTCGGTTTGAGGCCATGCTTTTGGCACCAGTCAATAGTTTGGGTAAGACCCTCTTGGAGGATATTCACATCACTAGGGGAATTTAAGACTTTGCCCAGCTTGCAGTCATCTGTAAACTTGGTCAGCCACAGACCACTGGTTTTGGCTTACACCTCAGAAATGTATATCCCAAACAGTAGAGGCCCCAAGATCGATCTTTGGGGTAAATCGCTCATTACGGGTCCACTACTAGTGGTGGCTTCCCCTATTTTGATTGACTGGGTTCTACCAGTGAGGCAGTTTGCTACCCATCTGGTAACATATGGGTTGATGCCCAGCTGAGAGACTTTATCTATTATGCCTGAGTGGGGAATAGTGTCAAAGGCTTTGGATAGGTCAATGTAGGTGGTGTGCACCATCTTCCCCTCGTCCATGGATTTAGTGACTGTTTCAAAGAAGTTGACCAAGTTTAACAGTCATGATCTCCCTTTGACAAAACCAAACTGTGTGGGGTCAAGCATTTGGAGGTTGCCAATGTCCTTGTTATAAGGTCCATGATAATGTATTCCATGGCCTTGCAGATCAGGCTAATTAGGCTGATGGGCCTATAATTGGCTGGGTCAGTGGATGATCTTTTTATGTAGAGGGATGACAGTGGCTGTCCTCCATTTGGCTGGGATGAAGCCTGTGCTCAGGCTTTGGTTGAATAGGGTGCCTTATGGAGCTGAGAGCGCATGCCTGAGTTCCTGCAGGATAGAGCCAGGGATGTTATCTGGTCCCATGGAGACTCTATTTTTTGCCTTTGAGAGGGCATTGAAGACCTGCTCCCTGGTGATGAGGGGAGGGATGCAGGTGCTGGGGATGTCCTGTTTACTGATGGGGGGGGCAGAGGGGAAAGTTTTCACTGAACCTGTCTGCAAGCAGGTTGACTATATTGATGTTGTTTGTGTATGTGGTGTGATTGACCACCACTTCAGAGCAGATTTGGGTGTTACCTTTGCGATTGTGGATCCTTTTGTTGCAAAGATCCACCTTTATAAATTGCACTTCATGAAGGATAAAATTATCCTTTTGTTTAGTTGATCAGACATTAAATTTTATACAGATAAGACATGTTTCTTTCCTCTTTCATTCCTTATATCTGCCTCTCTGTCATGCACACACCTCTACAAAGCCTACATAGCAAAAAGTGCTATACCTGCAGTCCAGGCTATATGTTCCTGTGAACACACTAAAATAATGGTGACACCACAGCAGACTGCAATGTGACCACACATCAGCTGACAGTATGCACGCTGTTTCATATTTCATGTTGTGAAACATCATCCAATTACAAACAAAATCACAAATGTGAACTGCATCATCAACATAAGGGCAAAAGTGCAATGCATCATGGAGGCCTGCATATTCACAATGACCTCTTTATGGCAGTAGAATATAGTGAAGTCCTGAGATACAAGTAACACAAGTAAGACTTGGCAACATAGATTCATAGATTGGTACTGGGCTAATGATCCAGGGGGCTTTTCTAAGCCTAGCCAAGCTTTCCCAAAAGAATAATGATGTCCTGTGTCCAAAAAGGACATTGAAGACCAGGCATTTATAAGCTACTTCTGTCTATAAGGGACATGGGTACCAGGCCTAGTGTAAATTTCCTATTCTTCATCCACTGCTCTAGGTTGTAGTTAAACCAGGTAATAAACAAACTCAGCTTCACATGGATGGGAAGCCTGTTCCACAGGATAGGCAGTCTCTGGGACACATATCTGTCTCTTAGCATGTTCTCTTCAAGTCACAGACAAAATTAATAGGTTCATACTAGGCTAACAGCCACCAGGGTCTTTACAAGCCTAACCATGAACTCAGACCAGTTTTGTCCCCATTGTCCTTGGATGCCTATATGGTGGGGTATGTTAGTGTTTAGGTAGTTGAGGGTTATATGCTTAGGAAGGGTTATGTTAGTTGGGGATTAATTCACTTACTGTCAACTTCTGTCCATCAGATACATGGCAGTGCAGGTGTGAATTTGCGATTTCCCATCCAGTGTTCAAGGTCTATTTTGAATAATGTCAGGGATGGGCTCTGCTTCATGTATATAGGGACCTTACTCAATAACATGGGGGCATCATATCAGTCCCACCAGGAGGTTCTATTTATGTTGTAGACAAAGATCACATCGTTGGATCTGGTGTTTCTGGTGTTGGTTGTCATGAGGATGTGCAAGAGATTCATTAGAGATGGATCCAAGGACGTCTTATATGCCAGACATAGATCACCTCTCAGTAACCTGTAGGAGACTACATACAGACATAGGACTATAAGGTGATCTGGGTAAGACAAGGTATTCATACTCTGGACCTTCAAGGACATTCCAAATTTTGCAAGTACCTGGCTGGGTACATGCCAAAGAGGGCACTGACCTCAATGATGAGTCTGGCAAGAGCTGAGTCGAGTAATACTATTACTTCCTTGGAACTTGATACCACATACCCCTGCTCATTATTTGTTTTATTTATTAATTTATTTACACTTGTTGACCGGGAGTGTCCGACCGGACGTAGGTCCATTTTCAGCGGAGGCCTGGGGAGAAAAGCTCCACAGTTAAAATAAACAGACAGTAGTTACATTGGATTACATAGCGATTAACAATTTAACATAGCAATTACTTACAACATATTTACAGATGAAGAACATAGTACATCAGTAGACAACTAGAATCTTTATCTGTGAAGTACATAACAGGCATTAACAAATGTAACAATGAGAAGTTCCTGCTGTATAATAAGTACTAGGCTTATGAGCATCTGAGCTTGCTATCATCAAGGTAGTTAGTGGAGGTGAAAGAAAGGTAGTAGTTGGATGGGGTGGATGATATTAGAGTGGGAGTTGCAAGGGCATAGCCAGCATGTCTTTAGGTGCGCTTTTAATAAAGTTTTGAAGTTGGTGCATGATGGTATGGAGGTAATTGTGGGTTGGAGTGAGTTCCAGAATTTGGCTATGATGCAAGAGAATAGTGCTTCACCAGCAGAGTTATTGGCTTTAGTGATCTGCAAGTGATCTTTGTTGCTGGATCTTAGTGGTCTGGTGGTGCGATAGGGTTGGAGTAGATTCTGGAGGGATGGGACATTTAGTGGATGGTTTACTAGTTTGTGGGCGAGTGATAGTTGATACCATTGAAGGAGGTGAGGGAGTTCAAGACAGCCCAGTTCATCAAGTGAGGGACAGTGGTGACTATGGTAGGATGCCCCTGTGGCGAATTTGCCGATTTTGTTGTAGCAGGTCTTTAGCTTGTTTAGATCGCATTGCCTTAGGTTGGTATATATTGGAGAGGCATAAAGTAGGGTGGAGATAAGGTGGGTATTTGCTATTGAAATCTTTGCTGCTGTGGTGAGAAGTTGCTTATTTCTGTATAACGCTCCCAGTTTTTTGTGGACTTTTTTTATGGTCATGGATATGTGAATATCAAATTTTAGTTTAGTATCTATTTCCACTCCTAGCAATTTGGTGTGTTCAGTTGGGTATATAGTGGTGTTGTCTTTTGCTGTGATGTTAAAGTGAGAGTTGTTTTGAGCATGTTTGGTGGGTTGGAAGATGAGTAGTTTAGTTTTGTTTGGGTTGAGTATTAATTGGGCATCGGATAACCAAGTTTCAACAGAGGAAAAGGCTTCCTCTGTGACTTTTTGCAGTTTAGGTAGGGACTGGGCTGAGCAGATGATGGTTGAGTCATCTGCATATTGTATGAGTGTGCCATGTTTGGTGGCAAAGGCTAGATTACTGGTGAAAACAGAGAAGAGTAGGGGTCTAAGGATGGATCCTTGAGGAACCCCTATGGAGACAGGTAGTTGGGGAGATATGTCATTCTGCCATACAATGGATTGTTGGTGGTTAGACAGGTAACTTTGAGACCAGTTGGTGACTGATTGAGAGAAGGATAGGTTATTGAGGGCAGAGATGAGTTGTTTGTGTGGGACCATGTCAAATGCTTTAGATAGGTATAGGAAAGTAGCAGAGGAGAGATGGCCATTGATTTTATGCTGAAGGATAGTGTTAGTAAAGGAGAGTAAGGCAGTGGTGGTGCTATGGTTTGGTCGGAAACCATTCTGAGTATTGGAAAGGAAGTTGTTAGTAAGGAGGTAGTCTGAAACCTGAGAATGTATGCATCTCTCTAGTATTTTGGAGAGTGGAGAGAGAATAGCTATGGGGCGGTAATTGGTTAGTTATGTGGAGGGGCCGCCCTTGTGGCGGGGAATTATATGTGATACTTTCCACAGTGTGGGAACGTAACTTTCTGACAAAGACCAGTTAATCAAGATGGATACTGGGTAGGCCAGAGCATCAGCTGCGATTTGTAGGTATTCACTTGGGAGGTTGTCTGCTGCTAATTTGGTGGGCTTAAGTTTAGTTAAGAGTTTTTTTATGTTGGAGGTAGGTACAGGAGAAAAAGAGAAGGCAGTGGGGAGATTACTAGTTGAAGGTGTGGTTTGGAGTGGAGGGGGGTTGTGTTGTTTAGCTAGTGATAGTATGGTTTGTGTGAAGTGTGTGTTGAATGAGGTAGCAATATTTTTGGAGGAGTGAGGGATGTTAGGTGGAGGGGTACTGACTTTACCTGGGTGGAGGATGGAGTTTGTGGAGGACCAGAATTGTTTGGAGCTGTGTTGGGAGGAGTCTAGGGCAGACTGGTAGTATTGGAATTTGTCCTGTTTTATTAGCTTTTTAACTCTATTGCATAGTTCTAGGAATTTCTGTCTAGTTGAGGGGGTTTTGGTTTTGTGCCAGTGCTCCCAGGCTTTATCCCTGTTTTTTCATTTCTGACTTAGTGGTTTTCTGTAGCCATGGAGAGGATTGTGTTTTCATTCTGGAAAGTCTTATGGGGGCATGGTAATTAAGGATGCTCAGGAAGGTAGTATTACAAAATTCAACTGTATCATCAAGACTGAGGTGCTTTAGGGGATGCCAGTTACATTCTTTGAGGGATGAGATGAATGTGAGTGGGTTAAAGTTTAGTTTATTACATATTTGATGGTAGATGACAGGTTTAGCTTGGTATAGGGATTTTTTGAGTAGGAATGTTGGGGAGTGATCACTGAGGCTATCTGATAAGCAGCCTGTTATATATGACTGGGGGCTCTTACTGACTAGTATCCAGTCCAGGGTAGTGTGCTTGCTGGAGTTTTTATTTATCCTGGTTGGTGACTGGACTAGTTGGGTGAAGCCATGAAGGTTTATATGATGGGTTGGATTGTTGCGAGAACAGGATTGCCAGTCAATATTGAAATCACCTAAAATGATAATTTCTTGGGTGAGATGGTGGGTAGACCAGCTGAGGAGGTTTTCTTGTGGAGGGATGTTTTGGCCAGGTGGGAAGTAGCATCCAATTATGTTGATGGTTTTGTTTTGGTTTATTTTGAGGTTGGGGGGGGGGGGCTGCGTACAAGCCAAAGCACAGTGCTCTCCAGGGGAAAATGAATAGTGGCTTAAACAGGTAGACACATACTCAAAGTTAACTTTAGCTGTTTGCAGAGAGTTCAGACCCAGACTGCGCTTTTCTTATAAGAATGATAAAGGTGGTACTGCAGTTGAATACTTAGAGTGGTGTGTTAGGTCTAAAAAAGAAGAGTACAGAGAGGAGTAAGCACTTTTGAGATGGTAAAGATATATTATAAAGATTACAAAAAAACAAACTGAGCAAATAGCTACTGTAACTACTAGTATATACAGATACTGAGCCAATTGGAAAAAAAAAACATCTGTTAGAAGAAACCACATCAGACAGTTATGCAGTCACAGATAAAAATATAGCGAGCAGCACTCTGTCCTGGGTCTCTAATGTGATTCTATCCATCAGTAACAGCACAAGTATATAGAAATAATTAGACACCAGTATGAGCTGGTCATGAGTTGAGTCACATAAAATTTAGTGTTGGTCAAATGCCAGATTACTGTCTATGTATGTTGCCAGATCTGGGTCAACTCTTAGGAGTGTTTTATCAATGAAGTACTTAGCTTGGGTGGACACTTTCTCAAAGGGCACTATAATGCATTTCTTTGTATTGAGCTATAGTTTGTGGCTTTCGCACCAGTCATTGCTTTGTGTTAGACCCTCTTGAAGAATGATGTGGGGGAAATCTATGATAGCTCCTGATTTACAGTCATCTGCAAACTTGTTGAGCCAAAGGCCTTTGACATTAGCCTTGACTTCAAATAAGTGGATGCCAAATAACTGAGGGCCAGCACAGAACCCTGGGGTAATCTGCTAGTGACCAGCCTTTTGGGGAAGGTGGTCTCACCTCGCTGTTGACTTTTTGGGTCTTATCTGTGAGGCAGCTGGCAATCCAGTGAATCTGGAATCATAACACTGGATTGTAGTTCCTATGAACATATGTGAGAGCTAGGCTGGGCCTGTGGGTTATAGTAAACTGAAAAGGTTAGAGGGACATTTCCCACTAGGACAAATTTGAATTACCAACTGTTTGACTGTTTAACCATTATAAAGGGGCATGATCTGATATCGAATTGTAATGCCTAACAGTATTTTATGGACTAGAAGGCCCACTGCACTACCAAGACCCTCTCTGTCAATAGAGGAGTCTCTCCTTTTTGCACCCCTCAGCTTTCTGCTGATGTAGCACTTAGGATGCTCTTTATCTTGAGGTTCTTGGCTAGCAATGTCCACAAAGCTGCCTCTGAATCAGAGGTACATACAAAAAAATCTTCAGTAAAATTAGAAGTTATTAGCACAGGTTCAACAAAAAAAGATGCTTTTGAATGCTTTATCTGCCTTAGGAGACCAATGCACCTTGATAAGAGCTTTCCCCTCTTGCAAGGTTTATCAGTGAAGAGGAAATAATTACAATATTAGCCACAAACATTCTGTACTACTTAGCTAATACACAAAATCATTCTCCTCACTTAATAGAGGTACTTAGAAGAACAGTCTGTTACATTGTTGCTCATCACGACATCTCCAATACATGACATGCCTTTCCAGAGCACTGATGCACTCTCTTGCTACAGCTAATAAGGTAATATGGTCATCTACTTACTAAATTATTTAGTAAAGGCTCAGTTCGTCATGATAAGCCGTGACTTAATTGATACTCTGAAGCTGTTCCTAAGCTAACAAGCAAGTATGTCATTCCTTATACTGCTTTTATGGTACTTTGCAACATATTGTGTTGCTTTTAAAGACTGTTTTATTCTATTTTATCCAAGTGCTCTGTCAATCTTTCACAGCTGCATTTATTTTAATGAGGTAGTGGCTGATCCATTCTACCCTACCTGCTCAGAAACAAGCATATATAAATAAATAAATGCATCTCAAAAGAATGCTCAGAATAGGATGAACAGTGACTTGTCAACAAGGGCACTGCTTTTCCCAGTCAGTGGGAAAACACAGAAGAAGAAAAAAATAATTTTACCTAAGTACTGAAATAATGCAAGATTTTAATGGGTTTTGTAACTTCTTATATTTTCTAGTTATAATTTTGGCAGGTTGCATTTTGAGTGTTCTTCAGTAGAATTTGTTTTAATTTTGTATATATAGACATGCACTAAAAATGTAATGGAATCAGACAATGCCCAGAAATTGCACTTGAGACTGTATTACATTACTGTATTACATTAAAATAGAATTTCCTTTTTTTTTAAGAAACCAGTCAGTGTCTCTTGGAATTAACTAAACCATAGTGGATGAACTTTTTGTGAAAAAATGCAAATTCATAATCATGGGCAGCATAAACCATGAAAATGAGTACAAAACTAGGGGAGGTGATAACAGTAAAAACAGTGAAGGTGATCTCAGTTAGCCTTATCAAGTGACTTAAATGTATACAACCTGACCAAAAAAAAGCAAGAAACGTAGGTGCAGTGCTAGTATGTATATATGAAGTAACATGCATCCTCCTTCACACATGAAAAAGATGCAGGCGGTTACGGGGAAGAAGAATGATGGTACATGCTCAGCAGAGGACATAAGGAGACTAAACGAGTTTAGCGTATTTAGTCATGAAGAAGAGAAATGCATGACAGAAACTTAGAGCTCCATCTAGGAGATCTATTGAATTTAAGCAGGACCCAGAAAATAAATAACTACACAAAATAAATAAATAGTTTTGAGAACCACAGGACACAAAATGAAAACACAAAACAGTTAGCCCAAGGGAGTGTTATATTAGATGTCATAGCAAATGACTGGCTCTTTTTTTTTCTGTTAAAGCATCGAGAAAACCAAGAATGAATTCTGGAATGCATGGGACAGACATGGCGTTTAAGCAATAATCCACTACTGTGCACGGATATATCAGGATTTACCCATGGTTGGAGTGGTTTGGTCATGAGCATGAAGCCCAAGGGATTTAACACAGCAAAGTCTGGACAAATCCTGATATACCAACCCACAGGAGTGGATTATTGCTATCATACAATGATGTTATTTAAAAAAATAAATGACTTGCTTTTCTTAAATAGTATCTTTGTATTAGGGTGCTGTAGTGAGCCTTGTCTTTTTTCCTTGTTTGCTGATATACGAAGCGTGTGTACAGGACTTATGTTCCCATGCTGGCACTGTACATCAGTGCGGGGCAGGAGAAGTCATGGAGAAAAGGCAATCTCAGTTTGTTTGTTTTCTGTTGTTTGTTTCTGGGCAACATACTATTAATGTAAGACACCTGGACAAAGTCCAAAGTAATAGAGGGGCAGTGGTCCAAAAACAGGGACAGATTTTAAATATTGCTCTTATAAACTTAGAAATGCCCTGGAATAAGAAGATTTATGTTAGTGTGCATTTTCAGATGGATATGAAGTCTGAACTTGAAGTGTTTGCTATTTTGTTAGTGATGTCAGTCCCCTGTGGCTTGCCACAAAAATACAATTTTATGAAGAACAAAGCAAAACTATGAGGGAAAAAATTGGACATTTTGTGAATATCTGGACAGGGTACAGATTTTGTTGAGATTTTAGGAGGGACGGTAAATAAATACAAAGACAATCAAGTACATTTATGTTTCTTTAATTTTGCAGAATGTACCAGATTCTTTTTGTATTTTGCTCTGCCCACTAAGCATATGTCAACAGAAAAGTCTGGCCACTGAATGTAATTCAGCAGTCAGACTTTTTTCTATTGGTATCCGCTCGATTTACAATGGGCATGCTGATGGGGTTCTTAACGAGTACAGAGGATGGGCCTGTGGAACCTACACAAAATTATACTGCATATGACTGTTGTTTAATCAATACTGATAGTCTAACTTAAACTGCATTAATCATGAGGAGAATTTTGTAATTTATAGGTCTTTCAAAGAATGTCACACTTTAGTTATTAGTGCTATCAACAAAAAAAATCTTTCTCCCTTAAATTATGTTTTTCATGTACTATACTTCAGTACATTTCATATAATATCATCCTGTCATCAATTTCCTTCTTTTATTTCCTGCTATGCAGAAATGCTTTCCATTCAATTCTGTGTATGGACTTTACTGTCAGTCTAGAGGTCTCTTCTATGATCAGTCTAAACTAATGCTGTCTGCCTTGTGTTTCTTCTTTTATATCCATGAGAAAATGTGTACATGTCTTTATAATGTGCATTGACCACTGCAATGACTGAGATTCTCCTTTTTATCAATATTTAAGGACATTATCACACCATGAAATGTCCCAGTGAGATTCACCTCTAGATTTCTCGGCTTATCAGTGTTTTAACCTATACCAGTAGTATAGCTGCTGTAATGTTACCGAATGTGGTACGACTACTGCTAATGAAATGTAATGCTGCTATAACAACGTTGACTACAGAAAGAAATAAAACTTAAAGATTCACTTGGAGTCAGAAGACCTTTCTGTCAAAGATATTCCGGCTATGTCAGCATTCAAAGAAAGCTAAAATAAATGTAATGGTATTCTTAGAAAAGACTACCTGAATTAGGAATGAGAAATTAAAGAATTACATTTGTTAGAATGAGTAATGTAGGAAATCTCACTGCCAACTATTGTTAAATATTAATGTTATTTTTTTTAACTCTTATTTTTGCCAACAGGGTAATTATTTCCTTTATATATGTCTAGTCTTTGTACAGAAGGTAATGTTTTTGAAAATATCCATTGTGAATGTAAATAGTTTATGCAACACACGGTGGCAATATAACAGCTTGCCGCAGCTCAGTGCACATGAGTTGGAAGAAGACACTTAAGCATAAGTTCTGATACATTAAACACCCGATGAAAAGAGAAATGGGTCACCAATTTATAATACGACTTTTAACTTACGAGTTTACTTTGAGTTTTAATAGTATATACCTATGATAACTTGGTTGAGACACAACCTACTCTAACCTATGCCAGGGACCCATGCTAATAGTGGAAAAAGTCTACATGCCTCCATTGGCCAGTGTGTATGTGCCTGTTGTGATCTTATAAATCCTTAACAATGCTTCAGAAAGAGCTAAAGGCTGACTCTCTCTCTCTCTCTTTCTCTCTCTCTCTCTTAACACTTGGATCAGCAACAAAAAATTATTTTTATTTCTTCCAACAAAAAGCAGTGCTTTTGAAACCAAGCCAAAGCTAAACAAACCACCTCACCATTACCAATCTTTAATCACTGAAATACTGCATTTGAAAACTGATCCTCATTTAAATACCCAGCAATTTAGTTGGCTCCATCCCTTAATTTCAAACTACATGTAGAAAACACAAGGAAACAGTTAACTCACTTTTATTCTGGACCAACAACCCCCCCCCCCCCCCAATACTCCAGAATAGCAACAGGCAAAGGCAATTTACTAGCTCAAGAAGAATATGGACTCTGGCTAATAGCATGCCCCTCAGTCAACAACAGAATCTGTACGTGCTCAACAATACAAAAAGCAAAATAGCTCTTAGACAAACAAAGATCTGACCTGCTCTTATGCTCTCAAAATTTCAAAGTCATACACGGCCACAGGAAATAAATAAGGGAACCCTTTTATCACAACCTCAAAAATCAAAAGTACCAAGGTCCTATCCTACAGGCTCCTAAAATTAAACTATAATGCACAGATCATTGGTTCTTTTTGCTAGACCCTAATGCATGGGAATGTATACTTGATTATTTCTAAGAAATATCTTCTTATGCTCAATTAAATACAGAACTGAAACATTATCTTTCTGGTAATGGTTCATGCCAATATCACCACTCTGGGCACATTATCTAGCAGTGATTTACTCTACAACATCACTCTGCCTCCTAACCCATTTGTAAAATATCACTTGTAAATGCACTCTAACTGGTCTGTCCATAAACATGTATTGTATATCTTTGTATATTCCTACACTTGTGTAGCTGGCTAGGGTGCCTTCTGTGCAGAGTGTACATGTCCTTTCCAGGTTTGTGTGAGTTTTCTTCAGATGGCCCAGTTTCTTTTTACATTCCAAAGTCATGCAGTAGGTAGACTTGGGACATTAAATTGTAGGTATGACTACATGGCATGTGAGATATGGAAGAAAAACCTGGCAACATACTTCTGTTTCTCATTTTGCATTGTAAACTCCATGGATAGCAATGGCACTCAACAGGATCATACTAGGAGTCAGTGGGTCTATATTAGCTGTTTGAATGCTTAGGTTGTTGAATGATGAAACATTGACACCTAAATGTTGAAGTCTAATAAATGCGATAGACCAATTACACAAATTTTTTTCCCTGGGAAAAAAGTTCCTTGGCTGTCATCGGGATTTGCCTTTTCCCCCAATATAGAGCGATCTTGGAGTTGGTATATTTAGTTAGGGGGTGTGGAGGCGAAGACCCCCACTTGATTAGGGTTTTAGAGTTTGTTTTTCTTATTGTGGCACGCAAAGTTTTTCCCTGGGAAAAAAATTTGTGTAATTGGCCTGTCGCATTTATTAGACTTCGATGTTTTGGTGTCAACATTTTGGTGTTCGACAGCCTAGGTGTTTGAAGATCTAATACAGACCCAGAGTCAGATGTGACTCATAAAAGAAAGAGAGAATGAAACACCTGTGTGACTGCTCTTCTCCATACTGTATTAAATTATTGCTTCTGTCTGCATTGTATACTCATATTTACTTCACTATACTGAATTGTATGGTGTTTTTATTTTCTGCTTTGCTTTCCTTATTTACTTTTCTTCAGACTGAAACTTAAATTGGTCTTTTGTAATCAGTGCTCTGTCCCAGTTAACAAACTGAAATAGACATAGATAGATAGATAGATAGATAGATAGATAGATAGATAGATAGATAGATAAGCAAACAAAGAAAATAAATAAACAAAATGCAGTGAATGGCATTCCTGAGGTGCATTTTGTATTTTGTATTTAATGAATTTGTTACAATTCTGTGAATTTACTGTGAAGTTCCTTAGAGCAATTGACATATCATTGCATATATATATATATTTATATCTACATATATATATATATATATATATATATATATATATATATATATATATATATATATATAGGGTCTATATTAAATAA
>NC_056731.1:1878550610-1878595610 GCF_019279795.1 Protopterus annectens | reverse complement strand
TTGACTAACATCCCAAAACGGCGTGGGTATGTGCCGGTGATAAGGGGCTTCAGGACCCAGCCATCTCCTGCCTATGCCAGTGACCCATGCAAAAGGACCCGGCCTACTCCTGCCTATGCCAGTGACCCATGCAAAAGGACCCGGCCTACTCCTGCCTATGCCAGTGACCCATGCGAAAGGACTTGGCCTATTCCTGCCTATGCCAGTGACCCATGCGAAAGGACCCGGCTTACTCCTGCCTATGCCAGTGACCCATGCAAAAGGACCCGGCCTACTCCTGCCTATGCCAGTGACCCATGCGAAAGGACCCGGCCTACTCCTGCCTATGCCAGTGACCCATGCTAACAGAGGCAGGGGTGTATGTGCCCATATTGGCCAGTGTGTGCTGACTATAAAGCCCAGTAGCCCTGGGCCAATAAGCTACTGGTCAGCCACTGTCTAGTTACCTGGCCTAGGATACCTGGAATGACTCAGTTGAGTGAAAGCTGGATGTAAAACCAATCAACCTGCCAAACATAAACTATTGAATTGCTAACTCAATGTGGGTTCACTGACAGGATGCAGCTTGTAACTGGATAACATGATGATACGAAGGAGACTAGACATCCTATGTAACCAACAGAGAAGATGGAAGGGCTGTGCAGCAAAGTTACTTGGCTTGGGATCCAGAGTCTACTACTCAAAACAGCACAGGCTAGAAATGGTGTGGGAATTGTGGTGAAGGAGAGGGTTCAGAAGACAGTGAGGGATATCATCAGAATTAGTGACAGACTCATTGCAATCAGGGAAAGTGCTACTGTCAGTGGTGGTGCGGGGAGGCTAATTCTCTCTCTTCTGACTGTAGAAAAAAAATCTTATAAAATTCATTTAGCAACTGATCCTTTACAAGCTGTCTTGATCAAAATATTACATACACACAGGTCAACTCATTCTGAATCAGAGAAAACAGTGATATAATTAAAAATCCTTAAACAGTCTGCTTTCAGAGAAATAGCAATAAATCATTCAGGGGAAACCCTGACATGTCCACAATTCAAAATTAATATTTTTATTTAACATTTGTTTACTGGAAAAGTCTGACTGGGACAGAGACCATTTTCAGCAGAGGCCTGGGGAGAAAGGCTTTAGATGCATGTCTTTGGAACATGTGAGGAAACAGCACTTGGAGTGAACCCACCCAAATGCAGGGAAAACATGCAGACTTTGCACAGAGCCCCCCCCCCACCAAGAATAGAACAGGAGAAGGTCCTGCTGTCAGGTGACAGCACTAACCACTGCACCACTTACTATATATGTAGAACTTCATAGCTGTGTAAGGTTGTGAGTCCCAGAACTGGAATTCTATTATAACTGTTTGCTTTCATTATTTCTTTATTGGAGGTTTAACACCACTTTTTTCCATATCAGTAATAACTGTAACTGAGGTAATACCGTCTTCCTAGTGGATATTTTATCTAGGCTGAAAGCATTACATCTCTCTTTCTGTCTGAGTGTCCATATTTTAAATAAGGGATGGTGTGTGTGTGTGTGTGTGTGTGTGTGTGTGTGTGTGTGTGTGTGTGTGTGTGTGTGTGTGTGTGTGTGTGTGTGTGTGTGTGTGTGTTTGAGTGAGCATCCGCAGAGTTGCAGAAGAATGGCAGTGCCTCAGAACAGCATATGTAAGGAATATAAAACAGATATGTGGCCAAGCCAGATATGGAAATAAGGTACATACGGAAAGCTGGTGGTGGAATGCAGATGTCCAGAAAGTCATCAAAAGAAACAAGGCATGCAGGAAAAAGTGGGAGATAGAAAAGACTGACCAGGCTAGGATGGAATACTGGTTGGGTAACAAAGAAGCTAAGAAAGGAGTTGCAATAGCAAAAAACAGGGCATCAGAGGTACTATATAGCTTCTGGAAAGTGACTCAGTATATGGCACAAGCAAACTATATTATTTGCAAAGCAAAGACAGAAAGATAAACAAGATAGCCAGACACCCTTCATAAGGGATGCCAATAGCAACCTGCTCACCAGTCCACAGGACATCAAAGGCAGATGGAAGGAGTACTTCCATAGGTTCATAGGACAATACTAGACTATTGGCCCAGAGGCCCTTATAAGTCTAGTGAAGAATTTCATCCATGTTCCCACAAAGTCAGCACCTGTTTTCCCTGTCCAGCAGGGACAAAGGTGGGATCCCAGGTTATATTTTCTGTTTCCCATCCAGTCGTCCAGGTTCCTCTTAAAGAGGGCTAGTGAAGTAATCTGCTTGACATGGAGAAGGAGTCTATTCCATAGATGGGAGAGTAGTTGGGACACAAATCTAGCTCACCAACAAAGGCAGCTGCTTCTGAATGAAGAAAACCCCACAGGGAACTTCATTTGTGCAATGCACAAACGCAAGGCTTTTAGACCTGCAGGATGAAAGGCTTTTCTAAAGTTAAACCCTTAGGCCAATCAGATAAAAACACAATAAGCTATCAACCCTGAGAAGTGTTCACAACTCACAAAAACTTTGCACAACTTAGAAATATTTTGGCAGACTCATAACAGCTTTTGCAGAATACTGTTAAAACAATCTAAAAGCAGTAGAGCAACAAACAGATGAAGTTTCTTTAACAAGTGCAGGCTGAAAAACAGTGATAAATTCAACAAAATAAATAAATGCAGCATAGAAGTGTTAAATATCACTTCTTTGGGCTCCTAAAAACAGAGGTGGTTAACTTCACGGCACCCATGCAAATGGAGAATAGTTGCAAAACCGCCGAATCATACACCAATGCACTGTATGAACACGTACACAAATGCATGTATCTCACCATACCCAATAGAACCAAGACGGTCTCCTCCAAAAAAAGGAAGCCAATCTGGTGCTCCCCTGCCATAAACAAACTCTACAACAGAAGGAAGAAACCCATGTGGAATAAGGTGAACTCCCAAAAATGGAAAAAAAACTCCCTTATCAGCCTCAACAAAAAGTTGAGATTTCTCATCAAATCCTCTAAAGCTAGCTATGAAAACAGAACTGCAGCAGATAGTAAAGACAACCACAAGGCCTTCTATAGTTGCGTAAATAATCTCCACGGCAATACCCAGATTTGCTCTGAGCTACTGCACAATGGTACCTCCTATACTGAGCCAACAGATATAGCCAAAATACTGGCCGACAAATTCAATGCCAACTTTACCCCTCTCTTCCCCCCAAAGGACCAATCACAATACCAGTAGCTTGCCAGGCACCCAGAATTACTGCTGCACAGATTAAAACAGCACTATCCAAGGCCAAGAATACAACTTCTGTGGGACCTGACAATATCCCTGGCTGTGTTCTACATGAACTACAGAGTGAACTGGCACGTCACTTGTGCTCCCTGTTCAATCACAGCCTCACCTCAGGCTTTGTTCCTACTGAATGGTGCACTGCCCGAGTCATCCCTCTCCACAAAGGATGAGCCACTACAGTCCCTGGGAGCTATCTACTGCCCCCTTAGCCTGACAAGTCTGACATGCAAAGCTATTGAATGCATCATCATGGACCTAATAAACAAGGATATAGGGAATCTCCAAACTCTGGATTCCACACAGTTTGGTTTTGTGAAGGGTAGATCATGCCTGCTCAACTTGGTCAACTTATTTGAGTCAGTCACCAGAGCTGTGGATGAAGGCAAGGTGCTTCATACAGGCTACCTTGATCTGGCCAAGGCCTTTGATACCATTCCTCACTCAGGAATCATAGAAAAACTCACTAAGCTAGGCATCAACCCCTATATCACTAGGTAGGTTGCAAACTGGCTCACAGATAGAACCCACAGTATGAAAGTAGCTGACTCCAAGTCAGACTGCTGAACAGTCATGAGTAGAGTCCCACAGGGATAGGTCCTGGGTCCTCTGCTGTTTGGTATCTACTTCTCAGAAGTCCAGGCCAACATGAAGGGATCCTGGCTGACAAAGTTCACAGATGATTGCAAGCTGGGAGCCATTATTAACTCCCCAAGTGATGTTGACATGCTACAGAAAGTTCTCACTGAGACCAATGACCAGAGTCAGAACCATGGCCTTAAGCTCAATGCCAAAAAATGTGTCATCATCCCCTTTGAGAAAAACCCACTTCCCATGAATTACCACATCGATGGTAGTCCACTGAACACAAAAGGTGTTATAATAGACCAGGAAACACAGGTTGACAGCAGCCTCTCTTTTGACCACCAAATTGCCACTGTGGTCAGAAAGTCCTTCTATGTGGCACATCTCATTACTAAGGGTTTTGCATCTAGGAAGAAAGAGGTCATTGTCTCTCTCTACTCTTCCCTCATTAGGCCAGTTATCGAGTATAGTGCCCCATTTGGCATGTACCTCACTAGACAGTTGCAACAACTAGAGAGGCCGCAAATGTACCTCACAAAGAGGATCCTAGGCCTTAAACACTTGTCCTATATGGACCCACTAGCTCTGTTAGAAATGCTACATCTAAAGAAATCCCAATCCCTCCACACCACACACTCCAGAGACCTCAACTTCATTGCCACAATCAACAGAACATGCTGGAGGGACAGGTTTATAACCCAGAGACTGCCCATGCTATGGAATAGACTTCCCATACATGACAAACAGAGCACCTCACTGGCCCTCTTCAAGAGAAATCTTGATTAGTGGATGAGTGAATGGGAAATAGAAAATTCACCCCAGGAATCACGCCAATGGGTCTACTTAACAGAGGCACTGGGAACTAAGGTTGGGTGGCACGATGCCAGGGTAATCCTATGGGCTAGGCTTGTAAAGGCTCCAGGGCCATTAGCCTAGTACACACCTATGAACCTATGAACCTTTGTGGGTCTGTATGGTTTTAGAAGCAATCCAAGTCTTGCAGTCACAGGTATCCAAGCCAGACACAAGGAAGCTCTGAATAAATGAACACAATCTTGCAAAAATGTAATTCTTTTATACCAGCAGGATGAAAGATTTTTCTAAAGTTAAACCCTCAGGCCAATCAGATAAAAACCTAATAAGCAATCGAACAGTAATTATCATCTTGATTGGGCTGAATTTAGCTTTCTGCTCCCTCCAGAGTGCAAAATAACCCTCCCAATTTAAAACAAGCTGGCTTTGAGCTCAAGTGCAGGATCAAATGCTTTAGAACAGAAGTAAGAATTCCTGCAATATTAGGAATCCTTGAAAATAAGTTCACTCACCCTGAGAAATGTTCAGAATGCACAAAAAACTTTGCAAACTTAGAAATATTTTGGCAGACTCAGAACCGCTTTTGCAGAATACTGTTAAAATAACAAGCTAAGAGCAGTACAGTAACAAACGTATGCAGTTTCTTTAACAAATACAGGCTGAAAAATAGTGATAACTTCAACCAGATAAATAAATGCAGTACAGAAGTGTTAAATATCACCAAAAGAGTTAGAGCAAGTGCAAAAAATTCAGGTCCTTAGACCTTGTATTTCTGGTACTGTTCAACTTACGAATATGCAGGAGATTCATAAGTTAGCAGATGTCTTGTAAGCCAGGCAGAGATCAACCTTCAGCAATCTATAGGAGACTTAGAGAGGGAAAGAACTTTAAGGCACTCTGCATAAGGTTCATGGGTTCATAGATTAGTACTAGGCTAAGTGCCCTTGTGGGCCATTTTAAGCCTAGCCAATTACCCCATGAACCCTGTGCCTTTTGTTTGTAAGGCAAACACCTTAACCATTATGCCAATCTCCTACCTAGGTAGGTTTGTTATGCCTTGTATTATTTTTGTAAGGATTTTCTGTAGTCACTCTATAAGCCTAGTTAAGTACATACAGAGTTGTACTCTATGATTGGTCTGATTATTTATTTATTTATTTATTTATTTAAATTTGTTGACCGGGAGTGTCCGACTGGATGTGGGTCCATTTTCAGCGGAGGCCCGGGGAGAAAAGCTCCACAGTAAAATAAACAGACAGTAGTTACATTGGATTACATAGCGATTAACAATTTAACATAGAAATTACTTACAACATATTTACAGATGAAGAACATAGTACATCAGTAGACAACTAGAATCTTTATCTGTGAAGTACATAACAGGCATTAACAAATGTAACAATGAGAAGTTCCTGCTGTATAATAAGTACTAGGCTTATGAGCATCTGAGCTTGCTATCATCAAGGTAGTTAGTGGAGGTGAAAGAAAGGTAGTAGTTGGATGGGGTGGATGATATTAGAGTGGGAGTTGCAAGGGCATAGCCAGCATGTTTTTAGGTGCGCTTTTAATAAAGTTTTGAAGTTGGTGCATGATGGTATGGAGGTAATTGTGGGTGGGAGTGAGTTCCATAATTTGGCTATGATGCAAGAGAATAGTGCTTCACCAGCAGAGTTATTGGCTTTAGTGATCTGCAAGTGATTTTTGTTGCTGGATCTTAGTGGTCTGATGGTGCGATAGGGTTGGAGTAGATTCTGGAGGGATGGGACATTTAGTGGATGGTTTACTAGTTTGTGGGTGAGTGAGAGTTGATACCACTGAAGGAGGTGAGGGAGTTCAAGGCAGCCCAGTTCAGCAAGTGAGAGACAGTGGTGAGTACGGTAGGATGCCCCTGTGGCGAATTTGGTGATTTTGTTGTAGCAGGTCTCTAGCTTGTTTAGATCACATTGCCTTAGGTTGGTATATACTGGAGAGGCATAAAGTAGGGTGGAGATAAGGTGGGAATTTGCTATTGAAATCTTTGCTGCTTTGGTGAGAAATTGTTTATTTCTGTATAATGCTCCTAGTTTTTTGTGGACTTTTTTTATGGTCATGGATATGTGAACGCCAAATTTTAGTTTATTGTCTATTTCCACTCCTAGCAATTTGGTGTATTCAGTTGGGTATATAGTGGTGTTGTCTTTTGCTGTGATGTTAAAGTGAGAGTTGTTTTGAGTATGTTTGGTGGGTTGGAAGATGAGTAGTTTAGTTTTGTTTGGGTTGAGTATTAATTGGGCATCGGACAACCATGTTTCAACAGAGGAAAAGGCTTCCTGTGTGACTTTTTGCAGTTTGGGTAGGGACTGGGCTGAGCAGATGATGGTTGAGTCATCTGCGTATTGGATGAGTGTGCCATGTTTGGTGGCAGAGGCTAGATTATTGGTGTAAACAGAGAAAAGTAGGGGTCCAAGGATGGATCCTTGGGGAACCCCTATGGAGACAGGTAGTTGGGGAGATATGTCATTCTGCCATACAACGGATTGTTGGCGGTCAGACAGGTAACTGTGAAACCAATTGGTGACTGATTGTGAGAAGGATAGGTTATTGAGTACAGAGATAAGTTGTTTGTGTGGGACCATGACAAATGCTTTAGATAGGTCTAGGAAAGTAGCAGAGGAGAGATAGCCATTGTTTTTATGCTGAAGGATAGTGTTAGTAAAGGAGAGTAAGGCAGTGGTGGTTCTATGGTTTGGTCAGAAACCATGCTGAGTACTGGAAAGGAGGTTGTTAGTAAGGAGGTAGTGTGAGACCTGAGAGTGTATGCATCTCTCTAGTATTTTGGAGAGTGGAGAGAGAATAGCTATGGGGCGGTAATTGGTTAGTTCTGCAGAGGGTCCGCCTTTGTGGAGGGGAATTATATGTGAGACTTTCCACAATGTGGGAATGTAACTTTCTGACAGAGATCGGTTAATCAAGATGGATACTGGGTAGGCCAGAGCATCAGCTGCGATTTGTAGGTATTCACTTGGGAGGTTGTCTGCTGCTAATTTGGTGGGTTTAAGTTTAGTTAAGAGTTTTTTTATGTTGTAGGTAGGTACAGGAGAAAAAGAGAAGGCAGTGGGGAGATTACTAGTTGAAGGTGTGGGTTGGAGGGGAGGGGGGTTGTGTTGTTTAGCTAGTGATAGTATGGTTTGGGTGAAGTGTGTGTTGAATGAGGTAGCAATATTTTCTGAGGAGTGAGGGATGTTAGGAGGAGGGGTACTGACTTTACCTGGGTGGAGGATGGAGTTTATGGAGGACCAGAATTGTTTGGGGCTGTGTTGTGAGGAGTCTAGGGCAGACTGGTAGTATTGGAATTTGTCCAGTTTTATTAGCTTTTTGACTCTATTGCGTAGTTCTAGGAATTTCTGTCTAGCTGCGGGGGTTTTGGTTTTGCGCCAGTGCTCCCAGGCTTTATCCCTGTTTTTCATTTCTGACTTAGTGGTTTTCTGTAGCCATGGGGAGGGTTGTGCTTTGGTTCTGGAAAATCTTATGGGGACATGGTAATTAAGGATGTTCAAGAAGGTAGTATTAAAAAATTCAACTGTGTCATCTAGACTGAGGTACTTTAGAGCATGCCAGTTACATTCTTTGAGGGATGAGATGAATGTGAGTGGGTTAAAGTTTATTTTTTTACGTATTTGATGATAGATGACAGGTTTAGCTTGGTACAGGTATTTTTTGAGTAGGAATGTTGGGGAGTGATCAATGAGGCTATCTGATAAGCAACCTGTTATATATGACTGGGGGTTCTTACTGACTAGTATCCATTCCAGGGTAGTGTGCTTGCTGGAGTTTTTATTTATCCTTGTTGATGACTGGACTAGTTGGGTGAAGCCATGAAGGTGTACATGATGGGTTGGATTGTTGCCAGAACAGGATTGCCAGTCAATATTGAAATCACCTAAGATGATAGTTTCTTGGGGGAGATGGTGGGTAGACCAGCTGAGGAGGTTTTCTAGTGGAGGGATGTTTTGGCCAGGTGAGAAGTAGCATCCAATTATGTTGATGGTTTTGTTTTGGTTAATTTTGAGGTTGGTATATATTATTTCTTCATTGCCTATTTGTGGAGCTGATGATTTTAAGATCTGGATGTTTAGATGCTGTTTAAATATTATAGCTACACCACCTCCTTTTTTGTTTAGCCGGTCTACTCTTAGTATGCCGTAACCTGTAGGGAGTATTTGCTCACTGGTAATGTGAGGTTTTAGCCAGGTTTCTGTCAGGATGACTATATCTGGGGAGTATAAGTCTATGGTGGCATGGAGTTCATGGACTTTGTTGGATATACTTCTAATATTTAGGCTTAGTAGAAGGAAGTCACTTGGCTTTCTATTGGCTGTAATATGGGAGACGTTGTGGTTTCTAGTCTGATTATGAGTATTGGGGTTGGAGATGGTAGGGCCAGGGTTGGGGTGGATGTCTCCACTTAGGGTTAGTTTTGATATGCATGAGATTATTAGTTTTCTCAGTTTTTGAATGTGTTTGTTTATAAGGGAAACTTTATGATTGTGCTCTGTGGGTAATAGGTATGGTGGGAGGGTTACTATGTTAAGTTGTAGGGATGCTTTACGTTTGAGTAATATAGTTGATAGAATATGTGGGGGGTGCATAGGGATGGTTCTTGAGCTGGTGGGAGGGGAGCTGAGTATGGATGAGACATGGGTGGTGGTGTGAGTAGTAGTACAGTGGAAGTGGTTGAGTGGGGGAATGATGGAGCTTTGGTAGGATGTAAGATATGCAAGGAGAGTGCATGCAGTGAGCAAAGGAAAGGTATGCTTGTACATGTCAGTTGAGGAGGTGTGATAGTAGAGGGAATATGGAGGAGGTAGTGTTGGGTTAGCGCTGTGGTTGGCTATTGGAAAGATGGGAGGGGTTTGAGTGCAATAAAGGTGGGACCACTGGGGGCGGGAGGGAATAGGGGGCAGGGTGGGGAGCGAAGCGGGTAGAGACCCTATTAGGTTCTTGTATGAGGAGCTGGAAACAATCACAAAGCAAGACAAGTATGTGTTAAGAAACAATCACAATTGACCAAGGACTGCTCTGAAACTGTAAGTCTTTTCTTAATTTCTCAGGTGGAAAAACAAGATAACCTTGTATCAGTAGGCTACTGTGGTCATAGTTTAAATTAATAAACACACAGTATTGATCAGTTATGGATACTATTTGCTAACAGAAGGGAATAAGAGAACGTGGAAGATGTGTGTGGTGGTGGGGCTGCTTACAGCCAAAGCACAGTGCTCTCCAGGGGAAAATGAAGACTGGCTCAAACAGGTAGACACATACTCAAAGTTAACTGTAGCTGTTTGCAGACAGTTCAGACCCGGACTGCTCTTTTCTTATAAGAATGTTAAAGGTGGTACCGCAGTTGAATACTTAAGAGTGGTGTTAGGTCTAGAAAAAAAGAGTACAGAGAGGAGTAAGCACTATTGAGATGGTAAATATATATTATGAAGATTATAAAAAACACACTGAGCAAATAGCTACCACATGCAGGACAATGTCCTGAACCACTACTTAGTATATGCAGATACTGAGCCAAGTGGAAGAACATTGGAAAACAAAAAAACAGACAGTTATGCAGCCACAGGTAAAAATATAGCGAGCAGCAATCTGTCATGGTTCTCTAATGTGATTCTGTCCACCAGTAACAGCACAAACTTATAGAAATAATTTAGACACTAGTATAAGCTGTCTACACACAACACAACTGCATGAATAACATTAGTGAACAAGGTGCAGCTATGCAAATAGACCATACATACTATTATACTAGAAACAACTTGAACCCTGATAAGGGCAGAGTATATTGGAATAATGACCTCTTATGAGTAATAAGAATGCCTTTAATGGAAATGCTCACCCAGACACTGCTACAGTTTGCTGTGAGGGAAAGGTTAGTTTGCTTTTTATTTGTTGTGTTTTGTATTACTTTATTGCATTTTTTCTATTTTGTACACTGTGATTTGTTTTCTTTACACTGTGTTTTACTTCTATTCTGCTTTTAACTGCATATCAAAACATGAAAATAGACCACAACTCTGTCTCTTGTGAGTCAGGTAGAAATTAAAACAGGTCAATTAAGGAGTCGCACATAAGTTAAAACAGGTCAGTTAAAGTTAATCATCTGTGAACTGAGGAGGTGGATCTAGGAACTAAACCTTCTATTTAAGGGGTAAAATAAAACATTTCAGAGCTTTACTGGAAAGGCTCACCCAGACTCTGCTACATTTGCTGTGAGGGAAAGGTTAGTTTGCTTTTTATTTGTTGTATTTTGTATTACTTTACTGCCTTTTTCTATTTTGTATACTGTGACTTGATTTCTTTACACTGTGTTTTACTTGTATTCTGCTTTTAACTGCATATTTAAACTTGGAAAGGACCACAGCTCTGTCTCTTGTAAGTCAGACAAACATTTTCTCACCCAATTACTGTGTTGTGTTCTTAAACACCACTGCCTTTCTAGTTGCCTGCCCCTTATGTTAATATGACTATATATGCCCCTCTACTCACCACGCATCAGGCCCATAATTGAATACAATGCCCCATTTGGGATGTACCTTACCCGACACCTGCTACAACTAGAAAGACCCCAAAAGTACCTCACCAGGAGGATCAAGGGACTCAAACAGATGCCCTACACAGTTAGGCTAAAGAAACTCCAGCTCTACTCAGTTGCTTACCGCCTACTCAGAGGCGATCTGTGCCTGACGTATAAAGCCATGTCCAACCCAGAATTAATGGACATGCTCCACCTCAAGAAATCCAAATCCATCAGAACTACACACTCCAGTGACTTAAACCTCAGCACAGAAATAAATAGAACATGCTGGAGGGACAGATTCATATCCCAGAGGCTCCCCTCACTCTGGAACAAAATCCCAATCCATGTCAGACAGAGCCACTCAATGACCCTCTTCAAGAAGAATCATGACGTTTGAATGGGAGATCATAAATTTACCCCTGGGATCTCTTCTGTGTCACTGCTAGACAGAGGCATGGTAAACTAACCTTAAATGGGCTATCTTCTGTGACCTACTATACAGAGGCACAGTCAACTAATCCAAGAAGGGTGGTGAAAGCCAAACACACTCCGGCTAGGCTTGTAAATGCCCTAGGAAAGATAGCCTAGTATCAACATATGAACCTATGAACCTGTAATATATCTCATTTCCTCTCTGCTTTTACTGGCTGGTGTGAGTAAGCACAACATTTTGTGAAATCACTCGCCTTCAGCTATTTAAATTTATTGGCCAGCCTACTGTATTCCATTGTACCAGAATACAAAAGTGACCACCCCCTTTCGATCTATCTTGCTGTTTTAAAAATCGTGACTCTCCACTAAAACTTAACTTTTTAGACAGATAAAACTTACCTACTTTCACATATAACTCCTCTAGTGCACACTGCAGTGCTTAGGATAAACCTTTTTTTTCATTTTACCTTTAAGCATCTATTGCAAGACCACCAGTTTTTGGAGAGCCCACATTCTGCCTCTCAGTAGTCATCTTGGGATTAGTGCTTCTGTTTTCTGCTGGTAAGAGAGGGGATGCATTTACATTATTTCCTGGAGATTGCTAGTCACCAGAAAGCATAATAACTGCTATATAGGTGACAACATCTGTGCTTATAGTCTGATCCTGGTGAGAGTAGGAGCAGAGTGCATTGATTCCCGACTCTTTCTGATTCGAGAGTGAGTGTCTGTGCTTTGATATTCCTGATTGGTCTGGTTGCTATTCAAGGCATCTACCAGAAAAGGCTACAAGCCTGCAGACCCTTGCATCATCTGGGACAAGACTGTGGATCACCAAACTGGCCGTGGCCTGCTTCTCTTCTTGGGATTGGTACTAACATTTTGCTTCTGGTGAGAGAATAAGCAAAGGAGCATTGTACCCCAACAGAGTGAAGCTGTGCTGAGACCAGCATTAGTAGTAGCCAGGCAGTAGCCATTCATGCGACTCCCCTCTTTTCATCATTCTTGACAATCTAATTCTTTATTTTCAGTAAGTACAGCTTGATTTCTTTCTAACTTCAGAATATCTGCTTAAATACTTCATCCCTAAATTTTCAGGGTCTACATATTAGTTTCCCCTCAAGTGTTTGGTAGTGCTATGTACAGACTCAGACACCTTGAGTGATATTTTTCCTGTAAAAGGAATATATAAGGAAACAGCTCCAGTACTTAGTAATACTGACCATCCCTCTTGGCATGTCTAAAGGTCAGTTCTCTGTGTTTTTTCCTATTAACCTGGTGAACTTGAGCATTCTGAGGCAGTGTAGCAACTGCTTCATGTACACAGACACTCTCCTCTTACCTCCCAACACTCAGACTTGTGAGAGATGCACTTATATATCCAAATTGGAAGCCATGCACTCTCAAAATAAGACTGGAATAGCTGATCAAGAGGAGATCAACACCTTCACCACACCACATGCAACACATAGCCCTCCAGAACACCAACCATCACTGCTTTCACATAAAAACACAAACCACACACCCACCTTCGCAGAGGCTCTCAATAGAAATCTACCCGAACAACAGAGACCTCCAAGGCAAAAATGCAGTTGACCACCACAACACAGCACAAACCACAAGACACATAGTTCACCTACACAGTGTTCCCCTCAACCTAAGCCCCTAAGGCAAAACACAGCTTGCCCAATACATTAATCATAGGTGACTTGATAGTGAGGCACACTGATATCCCACTCACTAGGCTGAATAAGGAGAAGATAACAGTCAGCTGTCTATCAGGTGTCAGAATCCGACACCTAACACATGCACTCAGGTCACTCCACAACAAGTACAAGTATGACTCTGTCACTGTCCATGTGGGTGTGAATGACCTGAGATGCACCTCCCTGGGCTACATGATAAGAGACATGGGAGAGCTCTTGGATTATGTGGCCCTGGCAGCTATGACCCTAGCCCTTAGCAGCATCCTACCATCACCCAGAATGATGTTTACAGTTCCCAAACAAGGTCAAGGAAATCAGTAGAACAAAAACAGAACCATTTATGTGATGCCTGATGAGTAATGTGAGGCAAGGTTACTCAGTAGTTGCACATCATATACTAATTCACAGAATGAGTAAGACATATACAGCTATACACGTGGGCGAGTATACTGCATGTTTACATTAGAGAGTCCTGTATATGGACATCATAGATAACTATATATATATATATATATATATATAGATATATATATATATATATATATCAGTGACAGCTACACATTTGTGTGACTATCCTATGTATACTATGTTGAACTATTAACATCTGGCCCATCATTGTGTCATTTTAATGCCACAAATTATTATGTGTTTTAATAATGAATCACACAGCTTATCAGTTTTGCATTTTTTGCCCTGTTCCTCAGTACAATGAGCTTCTAAACTCCATTTAAGTCATTGTGCTTTTTTAAAGAACATGTTTAAAAAATTAAAAATTAACTCTGTGCTGGCAAAAAATATTGAATTTATCTCTAAACATTGCTGTTTTGACTTGTGTCTTAAAAAAAGAACATACAGGAATGCATCAAACTGTACTTCTTCAGACTTTTCAGCTTGTCCACTTGCAGTAAGGAATAAATCAAACTTCTAGAGCCAAAGTATCAATTTTTTGCTGAATTTCCTTGGAGTACAACAATTCCATGAGGGTGCAGCTAAACCATATTGCCACTGTGGACTATACGTCTGTAGTTACAGACAGCAAATTTATTGTTTCACATCTCCAAATGTATGTATTCAATTCCAGCAGACATTTCTCTACTCTGTGACACCACCAATTTCCTCTGAATGGACAGAGGGAACAGTAGGGGCCCCTAATGCATTGAAGGCACAACCTTAACAAAATAATCTGCTACAAATGATAAGTATTTAAGTATAGCTATGGCAAGAATATTTAAACACATATGGGAGTACACAGCTGGCTGACAAGTAGGAAACATGGCAATGCTTTAGATAGGCTCATAGGTTCATAGGTTCATACTAGGCTATCTGCCCTAGGGCATTTATAAGCCTAGCCAGAATGTGTTTGGCTTTCGCCACCCATTTTAAATTTATTTTGCTATGCCCTTTTTCGAGGTTAGTATACTGTGCCTCTGTCTAACAGTGACACAGAAGTGATACCCGGGGTAAACCTACGATCTCCCATCCACTCATCAAGATTCCTCTTGAAGAGAGTCAATGAGGGACTCTGCCTAACCTGGACTGGGATTTTATTCCAGAGTGAAGGGAGCCTCTGGGTTATGAATCTGTCCCTCCAGCATGTCCTATTTATTTCAGTGCTGAGGTTCAAGTCTCTTGAGCACGTAGCTCGATGGGATTTGGATTTTCTGAGGTGCAGCATGTCCATTAATTCTGGGTTGGACATGGCTTTATACGTCAGGCACAGATCGCCTCTGAACAGGCGGTATGCCACTGAGTAGAGCTGGAGTTTCTTTAACCGGGCAGCATATGGCATCTGTTTGAGCCCTTTGATCCTCTTGGTGAGGTACTTTTGGGGTCTTTCCAGTTGCTGCAGGTGTCTGGTAAGGTACATCCCAAAAGGGGCATTGTACTCAATTATGGGCCTGATGATGGATGAGTAAAGAGGCACGATGACCTCCCCCGATCTAGATGTGAATCCCTTCATGATTAGGTGGGCTATATAAAATGTTTTTCCAACCACTTTGGCCATGTGGTTGTCAAATGAGAGATTGCTATCAACTTGGGTCCCCAGGTCCATAATTACTTCTTCTGTACTTAATGGATTACCACCTATGTGGTAATTTGTGGGCACTTTGTTTTTGCCAAAGGGGATGACTATACACTTTTTGGCATTTAGCTTGAGGCCATGGCTCTGGCACCAGTTGTCTGTTTCTATGAGGCCCTTTTGGAGGATGCTTGTGTTGGCTGGGGAGTCGATTATGGCGCCCAGTTTGCAGTCATCTGCGAACTTGGTCAGCCACAGTCCTTCCATGTTGGCCTGTACCTCCGAGAAATATATACCGAACAAGAGAGGTCCAAGGACTGAGCCTTGTGGGACACCACTTGTAACTGGTTTGGAGTCTGACATGGCTCCAGCAATTCTAACCATGTGGGTTCTGTCCTTGAGCCAGTTTGCAATTCATCTAGTGACATAGGGGTTTATATTTAAGCTGGTGAGCTTATCTATAATGCCCGAGTGGGGTATTGTATCAAAGGCTTTTGCGAGGTCCAGGTAGGCTGTGTGGACCACCTTCCCCTCGTCAATGGCCTTGGTGACGGTTTCAAAGAAATCAACCAGGTTTAAGAGGCAGGATCTGCCCTTAACAAAGCCGAACTGGGTAGGATCCAGTGTCTGTAGGTCCCCAATATCTTTATTTATGAGGTCCATGATGATCCTTTCCATAGCTTTGCAGACCAAGCTAGTCAGGCTTATGGGGCGATAGTTTCCAGGATCCGTTGAGGCACCACCTTTATGGAGAGGGACCACTGTTGCTGTACACCACTCTTTGGGCACATATCCTGTAGTAAGGCTGAGCTTGAACAGTAGTTTTATGTTTGGGTTTAGCTCTTCTTGGAGTTCATGTAGGACGCAGCCCGGGACACCGTCTGGTCCCATTGATGCTGTGTTTTTTGCTTTGGAGATGGCGACTCTTACCTGAGCATCTGAGATGTCAGGGGGGCAGCACTCTGCTGGGATAGATATTTGCCCTTTTGGTGGGGAGGGGGGGGAGAAGTTTGTGCTGAACCTGTCAGCTAGGATGTTGACAATGTCTGTGGGTTCAGTGTATTTTTTGCATTTTGGACTAATTCTGAGCATATCCGGGAATTACCACCCAGGTTCCTAACATAACTAAAGAAAGCCTTGTGATTATCCTTAGTGTCCTGTGCAACTTTTCTCTCGAAGCTGGCCTTAGACAATTTTATGAGTGCCCGTAGTTTTTTCCTAATACTGATCAGTGATGCCTTCCCTTTTTGGGATTTTGCTCTATCATTTAGTAGCTTCCTCCTTCTATTGTATAGTTTGTTTATGGCTGGGGTCCACCAGACAGGACGTCTGCCTTTGGAGGATTGGGTCTTGGTTTTATTTGGGATCGCATGATCCATGCATTCCTGAAGGTGTTCATAGAATGCGTTTATAAAGGATTCTGCAGTCTGGGCCGTATTTTCCACAGGCCCGGGGGCTTTGAAGGATTCCACCTCGGTTTTGAGGAGTGTGAAATTTGCTTTAGAGAAGTTTTTCACTGTGGTTTTCTGGGCATGGGGTGGGGTCGGGATGTGAATATCCAGTGAGATTAGTTTATGGTCTGATCTTACCAGTGAGGGATATACTTCTGGTCTGGAGCATAGAGTCCCCATGTTGGTGATGATCAGGTCCAGTATGTTTTCCCCTCTTGTGGGAGTGGTAACAAGTTGTTCCATAGCATTTGAGTTTATAAATTCTAGGAACCTTTGGGCTAGGGTGTTTGAGCTAGAGTAATGCTCCCAGTCTATGTTTGGGTAGTTGAAGTCACCCAATATAATGGTGTTTGGAGAGACCTTCATATTTTCCAGTGTTCTCAGAAAGGCCAAGTGGGGTTCCTGGGTTTGGGAGGGTGGTCTGTAGCAGGCTATAAACTGGAAGGCAGTTTTACCCACTGTTAGTTGCACATGGATAGTCTCTGATGCTTCGTGCTTTGCCACCAACCTGGAGGTGTGGGTATCTTTGATGAATATCGATACTCCCCCTCCTTTTGTTGTTCGGTCCAAGTTGCCCTATTAGGCATAGCCTAGGACTCATCTATGGGCCCATGAATATATGTCAAAAAGCTTAATAATTATCAAAAAAAATTATGTTACATTTGTTTAATGTCAGGATGAGACAATTTGATTATTTTTTCCCCTTTTAACATTCTTTTATTATTATTTTTTATTTTACATTTGTTGACCTGGCTAGTCTGGCTGGATATATGTCCATTTTCAGCAGAGGCCCGAGGAGAAAAGCTCCACTAATATATAGTAGTAACTGGCATAAAACAACAAATTATAATAAGCTACAGAACTATTTACAAGTAGCATAGCAACAGTATGGAATCAATTTAACAGAAAAAAAAATACCACGAGGATCCCTAACCCTACAATCTGAGTGATGCAGGAATTTGGATGCAGAAATAAAAAAATAAACAAATACTAGAGTCTATACAATATTTACAGTATTAACAAATATGGTGAGCATTTTGTGCATGAGCAAATAGTTATAAGACCCAGAAATACACAGTAAGAAGTAACAAACAAGGTTTAGATAGTAGATGAGATGACAGGTTGGTGTAATATATCAAGTATAGAGAGAAAGAGACAGATATAGGAATAGTATTGTCCAAGTAGATGCCAGGTGAGCTACAGATAAGGAGAAGTAGTATTGAGAGAGACAAGTAGAAGAGATGGGTGTATAACAGTAGGGAATTGAGAGAACTTTACTGGAAGAGAAGTATAATATATAAGTTGGATGCTGGGGTCAGTCGATTTGAGCAAGGGCAAAGCCAGTGAGTTTTGAAATGGTCCTTTAAATGTTTCTTGAAAAGTTGAGATGAGACTAAAGTAGTTAGTTCTGAGGGAAGTTTATTCCAGTATGAGCCAACAACATTTGTGAACAAGGAGTCACCAGATTTATTGTTAGATTTGAGAGTTTTTACTAGCAGTTTGTTAGCTGAGCGAAGGGAAGTAAGATTCTTGTAAGGGGCTACAAGGTTGTTCAGTATGGGTGTATTAGTGGGGTAGTAGAGAATTTTATGGGTGATAACTAATTGATGTAGAAGAATAAGATTTTGAAGTTCAAGCCAGCCAAGGTTTTTGAGATTAACACAATGATGGGTATGAAATGGGGAACCTGTGGCAAACCTAGCAATGCTATGGTAGGATGTGGCTAGTTTATGAAGGTTAGATTTTGATAGGTTGATAAAAGATGGAGAGGCATACAATAATGTAGAGATGAGATGAGTTTGGGCTACAGACACCCTGGTAGTTGCTGTAAGAAAGGGCTTAAGTCTGTAGAGGGCACCTATCTTTTTATTAACTGCTTTGATGGTTAGGTCAATGTGGGAATCAAAGTTTAGTTGATTATCTATTGTAAACCCTAGCAGTTTAGTGGAACAATCAGGTGTAATGATAGTGCCATTGTAAGAGACAATAGAAAAGGAGAAAGGGGCAGACTTAAGGGTTGGAGAAAAAAGTAATAATTTGGTTTTTTTTGGATTGAGGAGGAGACAGATTTGTTGAAACCAGTTTTCTACTGCTGTAAAGACTTTTAGGGTAGAAGAATGGAGTTCAGCTGGAGATGCAGCAGTACAGATGAGTGTTGAATCATCTGCATACTGAATGCATGTGGATGTTGGGAGGGAAATAGACACATTATTTATAAATATGGAGAAGAGAAGGTGACCTAAGATGGATCCTTGGGGGACTCCGATTGTGACAGGGAGCAGAGAGGATAGATGGTTGTCCCAAAGGACTGATTGTTTTCTATCTTTCAAATAGGAGTTAAACCAGCGCAATGCCAAAGAGTCAAGAGAAAGTGATTTCAAAGTGTCCAGCAGAAGGTGGTGGTTGACCATATCAAAGGCTTTAGAGAGGTCGAGAAATAAAGCAGAGGAGAATAGGTTGTTATTGCGATTTTTGTTGATGGAGTCTGTAAAAGAGAGAAGAGCAGTGGAAGTGCTATGGAAAGGTCTAAAACCATGTTGGGTGTCTGCCAGTAGATTATTATGTAGAAGGTGATGTAAAAGTTGATGGTGTATGCAACGTTCCATAATTTTAGATAGCGGTGATAGTAAGGCTATAGGTGGAAATTAGAAAGTTCATTAGTGTTTCCACCTTTATGCAGTGGAATGATATGGGAAACTTTCCAGAGGGAAGGAATAGTAGATTCGGTTATAGTTCTGTTAATTAGGATGGAGACTGGATAAGCTAGTACTGCTGCTGCTAGCTGCAGATATTCAGCTGGTAGTTGGTCGGCTGAAGGAGTACATGGTTTAAGTTTTGAGAGTAGCTTATGAATATAGGTTGTAGAGACTGTACTAAATTTTAGAGAGAGGGTGTTGTTATGAGGAGTGATATGTGGAAGGGAAGTGGGGGGAACCATAGTGTTTGCTAGAGATGCGACTGTATCAGAAAATAAATTGTTGAATGTATTGGCTATTATGTTGGAAGGGGTCTGAGCTAAGTTACCTGGAGTAGGTGTTTTGGAATTCCCAGGATGGAACGGTTTATTGATTCCAGACCAAAATTTTTGGGGGTTATGATTTTGATTTTGTTGATATTGGAGGTAGAAATTCTTTTTATCGAGAAGGGTAAGTTTTTTTGTAGTGTTTCTAAGGTACTTGAAGTTTTGATGGTCAGTTGGGTTTTTTGTAGTTCTCCATTTTGTCCATAGCTTGTTCCTTAGTAGCATTGTGCGCTTGGTTTCTTTAGAAAGCCAAGGTGCAGCTTTGGATCTGGTTCTAATTAATCGAGAAGGGGTGTGACGGTCAAGAATTTGGAGGAATGTGTTGTTGAAATGGGTAACTGCCTGAACAAGTGGAAGATGTTTTAGGACTGACCAGTTACATCCTTTGAGTTCATCAAGGAAGTTTTGAAGGATGAAGTTTTTTTTGTTCCGTATAGTACGATAGTTAGCTTGTTTGTGGTTACTGTTTTTATGTTTAGTGATATAGATAAGAAGATGGTCACTGATATTGTCTGGGAATATACCAGTTTTATATGAGAGGGGATTATTGTTGACCAATATCCAGTCCAAGATGGTCTGTTTATTGGTAGATTTGTGTATCCTAGTTGGGGAGTTTATGGTTTGTTGAAAAGTAAAGAGGTTGAGGTGATGGGTAGGATTGGGGGATATGCAGGAGTTCCAATCAATGTTGAAGTCCCCTAAGACTATGGTTTCCTGAGGAAAGGTAGATGAGAGCCAGCTAAGGATGTTTTCAAGTGTATATACATTATTGCCAGGAGGGATGTAACAACATATTATGAATATGGCTTTGCTTTTATTTACTTGGAATTTGCTACAGAGTATTTCAGCATTGGCAGGGGAAGGAGGCAGGGAGTTAACTGAGGCTATCTGCAGTTCTGATTTATAAAGTAATGCAACTCCTCCACCCTTTTTGTTTAGACGATCCTGCCTTAAAATGCTATATCCTGGAGGAGTAATTTCATTGTTCTTGGTACTTGGTTTAAGCCAGGTTTCAGTAAGACAGAGGATATCAAATGAGTAGAGGTCAATTAATGCATGGAGCTGTGTGATTTTATTGGTAATAATACAAATATTTAGGTGTGCTATTGAGAGGGAGTTGGAAGAGAAAGGTGACCTTAAGTTGTTAGTAGATTGGTCTGAGAGGGTATGGAGAAGGGAATTGTCAGGACCAGGGTTGGGGTGAATGTCCCCATGTATTAGCAAGAGTGTTTGTGGGAGTGGATATCTTTTTGAGGTTTTAGAGGGTATTAGGTAAAGCTTTCTAGTAGTGTGATACCTGTTATAGAGTACTCTGTGATAGTGAGGGGGAAGGTAAGGGCTGGATGACAGGAGGTTAATACAGGTTTGTTCAGCTAAAGGAGGGACAGTGTTTGTGTGTTTGGCTATACTAGGAGATCTGCTAAGGATATGGTTTTCATAGAAAGTAAGGGTGTAGTATATAAGAAGGATATTGAAGAGTAGTAATAAGTAGAGTAGCTTAAAAGCCAAGGTCATATTGGGTTTGGTAATTTGGCAAGGTTGATAATTAGTAGTACTAGGATGGTGGGAAGTGAGGTGTGGTCCTGAGATGGGAGTGGAGTGCTAGAATGTGTGAATGAGGTAGGAAATTTAATAGGAGGTGTATAGGTTGGGGGTGTGGCTTGGCAAGTATAAGGATAGGGTCACCGGGGTGGGTGGGAATCGGGGGTAGGGTAGGGGAGCGGAGTGAGCCTGCAGGGCAAACGGAGCGGGATAGAGCAAGTAGTGAAGGAGACAATCAGTGATCAGTGCAGCCCAGTTAGGGAAGGTGAGCAGGTGAGTAGCTTCAAGGGGAGTAGGTAAGTTTAAGACAAGGTTGGGAAGGTGAAAAATAGATTAATTACTAGTCTAAGGGTAGAGGAGGTAGGAGTGCCGGTTAGGGGCAGACAGTTAGAGCTAGGGGAATTAGCTGGGCAACCGGACACGGGAGGAGAAAAAACTAGTAAGAGTGGAAGGAGGGTAGGGGTCAAGGCCTGTTAGACTGCCACATAGTGTTCAGAGAGGGTATTGCAACAGGTGATTAAGGGCAGAAGAAAACAGGTTAGAAAGGACTACGTTAGGTGGGATGGGAGAGAAAGTATTAGAATCTACTGGTCATGGAGAGGAGTCTGGCTGCTAGCGTTCCTGAGGTCCATTCTGCACCTCTCTTCCATCCCTACCTTACTTGTTATCATTTTCATCTGTTGCATGACTTCTTAAATGCCCCACTAGGGTTGAACCAGCTTTTGTAGATGTGACTGACGAGGTTAAGGATGTCTAACCCCAGACTGAGAGCGGTGCTGCTAAGGTTCCTGCTGGGACAGCAACTGTTGGCAATACAGTTGATTCAACTGTGCAACCTGATCCTGGAGCTAGATTCAAGGAGCCAGTAGCTGCTATAGGAGGAGGTTCATCACTCTCTCCTTTTTTCCCATAGTTACCACTTCCATTAAGAGAGAGATGGAGGCATGGAGGTCTATGACCAGAGGACAAATAAAATGCAAAGCCTCTCTAGATTGGAAACCTTTTGCCACTGAGAAGAACAAGGAGAGATAAGTACCAGTTCTTTGGTTTTTAACCTTTCCTCTGTTCCTTTGTCTGAGCATCAGATATCAGTTTTAAACAGAGAGCTGTCATTTATTCCTGTACACAGGTCTGATATCAGCAATGTAGTTATTGACTTGAAAATGTCTACTCATAATATTCTTACGTACTATATTCCCTGACAATAATATTCAGAATTTTAACATATTTAAGAAACCCAGCACATATGTTCCTCTTTTGCACCCACATCTTGAGACCTTTATGAATGTATGTAAGAATGACATACATACGTTTTTTGGAATGAGCGTTCATATGGTTTTGTCAATCTGACAAGAGGCAACTGCTCTGGCTGAATTGACATCACACTCAGATTTGTATTTTTGACCTACAGATAAAGGGGGTTCACTACTGGTTCTTGATAGAGCAGCATATTGTGGAACTGTGAGACGAATGCTCGAAGATGGGTGTACATATGAAAAAATCACATAAGCTGCTGTGTTGAAGATAATTGCTTGTGTCAAGGTCTCTCTGTATGACTTGTTTATGTCTGCTGGCATAGATCATGATCTCTGTATGACTTGTTTATGTCTGGTGGCATAGATCATGATCTCTGTATGACTTGTTTATGTCTGGTGGCATAGATCATGATCTCTGTATGACTTGTTTATGTCTGGTGGCATAGATCATGATCTCTGTATGACTTGTTTATGTCTGCTGGCACAGATCATGATCTCTGTATGACTTTTTTATGTCTGCTGGCATAGATCATGATCTCTGTATGACTTGTTTATGTCTGGTGGCATAGATCATGATCTCTGTATGACTTGTTTATGTCTGGTGGCATAGATCATGATCTCTGTATGACTTGTTTATGTCTGCTGGCATAGATCATGATCTCTGTATGACTTGTTTATGTCTGCTGGCATAGATCATGATCTCTGTATGACTTGTTTATGTCTGCTGGCATAGATCATGATCTCTGTATGACTTGTTTATGTCTGCTGGCATAGATCATGATCTCTGTATGACTTGTTTATGTCTGCTGGCATAGATCATGATCTCTGTATGACTTGTTTATGTCTGCTGGCATAGATCATGATCTCTGTATGACTTGTTTATGTCTGCTGGCATAGATCATGATCTCTGTATGACTTGTTTATGTCTGCTGGCATAGATCATGATCTCTGTATGACTTGTTTATGTCTGCTGGCATAGATCATGATCTCTGTATGACTTGTTTATGTCTGCTGGCATAGATCATGATCTCTGTATGACTTGTTTATGTCTGCTGGCATAGATCATGATCTCTGTATGACTTGTTTATGTCTGGTGGCATAGATCATGATCTCTGTATGACTTGTTTATGTCTGGTGGCATAGATCATGATCTCTGTATGACTTGTTTATGTCTGCTGGCATAGATCATGATCTCTGTATGACTTGTTTATGTCTGGTGGCATAGATCATGATCTCTGTATGACTTGTTTATGTCTGGTGGCATAGATCATGATCTCTGTATGACTTGTTTATGTCTGCTGGCATAGATCATGATCTCTGTATGACTTGTTTATGTCTGGTGGCATAGATCATGATCTCTGTATGACTTGTTTATGTCTGCTGGCATAGATCATGATCTCTGTATGACTTGTTTATGTCTGCTGGCATAGATCATGATCTCTGTATGACTTGTTTATGTCTGCTGGCATAGATCATGATCTCTGTATGACTTGTTTATGTCTGGTGGCATAGATCATGATCTCTGTATGACTTGTTTATGTCTGCTGGCATAGATCATGATCTCTGTATGACTTGTTTATGTCTGCTGGCATAGATCATGATCTCTGTATGACTTGTTTATGTCTGGTGGCATAGATCATGATCTCTGTATGACTTGTTTATGTCTGCTGGCATAGATCATGATCTCTGTATGACTTGTTTATGTCTGCTGGCATAGATCATGATCTCTGTATGACTTGTTTATGTCTGGTGGCATAGATCATGATCTCTGTATGACTTTTTTATGTCTGGTGGCATAGATCATGATCTCTGTATGACTTGTTTATGTCTGGTGGCATAGATCATGATCTCTGTATGACTTGTTTATGTCTGCTGGCATAGATCATGATCTCTGTATGACTTGTTTATGTCTGGTGGCATAGATCATGATCTCTGTATGACTTGTTTATGTCTGCTGGCATAGATCATGATCTCTGTATGACTTGTTTATGTCTGGTGGCATAGATCATGATCTCTGTATGACTTGTTTATGTCTGCTGGCATAGATCATGATCTCTGTATGACTTGTTTATGTCTGCTGGCATAGATCATGATCTCTGTATGACTTGTTTATGTCTGGTGGCATAGATCATGATCTCTGTATGACTTGTTTATGTCTGCTGGCATAGATCATGATCTCTGTATGACTTGTTTATGTCTGGTGGCATAGATCATGATCTCTGTATGACTTGTTTATGTCTGCTGGCATAGATCATGATCTCTGTATGACTTGTTTATGTCTGGTGGCATAGATCATGATTTGTGTGATTAGTTGTTGGTCATGACTCCAGTCATACCCATCATACATGGATTGCCTAAAATACATAAATGCTTGGTGGACCCACCCATGCAACCTCTAGAATCTGGACATGGGTGGGTCATGGTGACCCTTTCTATTTTTGTGGAGAAATCCATTAAACCAGTTGTTGAAGTAGCTCCAGGTGTCCTCAAAGACACTGACCACTTTTTACGTTCCCTCAGTCTGTCACTCCTAGAGGGGATATCGTTGGATATGTCATGGTAATTTTGGATATCTGCACTCTCTTTACAGCCATACCCAATGATTTGGTAGTAAAGATGGTTAGATATTATCGCATGAGCAGGAGTGGCTGGTCATACCAGCATATGAAGCTAATTTGTTTTTTTGTTGGGTTTCATACTCAATAATAATCTGTTTATATTTGGGAAATTTTTTTTTCCTGCAGAAAGTGAGGTGTCTGTGGGAACTCCCTGCGTGAACAGTTATGCCAGTTGCTGATGGCTAACTGGGAGGAGGAATATGTTTTACGAAAAAATGTTTTTTTCACAACGCATTGTCTATTATAGATGTTTTGTTGACAATGTCATTCTTTTGTGGAGAGGCACCATTGATGATTTAAATGACTTTGTCTGCTATTTGAATTCTTTCACCACATTTCTTAAATTTACTTGTCTGCATTCAAAAGAAATGATTGATTTTATGGATGTCCATTTGATTTCAGATGGGAATGGTGGTATTAACGCTGAGTTGCACAGAAGGGCGTGCTGGAGAAATATGCTTTTACATCACTCCAGCATGCACCCAGTGAATATTTGCCATACAGTTATGAAGAGTCAGTTCTTACAGTCTTCTAGACTCCATACTGATGGATCTAAGTTCAAGAATGCAGCTGATGATCTATCAAAAGCCTTTGTTTTCAGGGGTTACTCTTTCAGTGAGGTGCATGAGCACATGGATGAGGGGTTTCACCTTCATTTAACAGATGAGGCCCCATATTTTTCAAGAGAATTTAGACAGGGATTTCAGGGGACCTGTGCATGTATAAGGAGTGCTGATAGTGTGACACAAATGACTCTGACCTACTCCAGCAATGTGCATAAGATCTGTGATATTATTACTAAGAAATGGACCATCTTACAACTGGATGACTGTATTAAAGGGATTGTTGGCAGCAAACCTAGCTTTAGCTTCCAGAATGCTAAGTCCCTGAAAAGGCAGCTATGTTACAGACCTCCTATTGACAGTTCTGATTCTGTTACCAGGTTTGATAAGTTTGGGACTTTCCCTTGTTGGTCCTGCAAAGCCTGCATTTACATCTCTAGAACTGACTCTTTCTGTCACCCCCAGATTGGATCTGTTTACAAATTTAAAATGAGAGCTGATTGCAATTTAGTGTATGTAGCTACTTGCACTAAATGCTCTCATTTTTATCGAGGCAAGACTAATATGTTAAAGATGGAATACTGAAGCATCTTAGTGATACTAGGATGAAAATTCAACTAATGCTCTTGCTAAGCACACCATGGATTGCCCAGGACATTGTTTTAAATTCTTGGCTATACAACTGGTTCTTAAGGACAAAAGCGGAGATTACATCATGCATAGCACAGAGATGGCTGAGATGAGATGGACAGTGAAGTTACAAGCTGATAGACTACCCGGCTTGAAAGGGGTTATCCCTTTAAAGCTGACATTGATAGCACACAAATTGCTTCATTAATTGCCCTATTAAGTACTTCTGTTGTAAGATCCTGATTGGCTGGATTGTTAATGTCTGTTATAGTCTCTTCTATTTTAGGGCTTGCCTTTATGTTAGAGTAGTAGATCTGATGGAGGGCTGATAGCCTGAAAGTGCTTATCTCTTCTGTTTTCTTGTTTTCTTGTTATTTTATTAAAAGTGATTTTAAACTGGCCTTGGCTGTGTTGACCATACTGTTTTTTTCTGCTTCTGTTGTAATATGATGTCAAGTTTCACCTATGCATATGAATTTTCTATTTTTTTTTTCTTTTTTTGTGGAGCTTTTCTCCCTGAAGCTGTTCTGAAAATTGATAAAATTATCCAACTGGACTTTCCCGGTAAACAAATAAATCACGTGTATGTAAAATATACACATGGGTCCCCTTCAGATGGTCGAACTTTTAAAAGCTCAACTTTCATATGGCCGAGACCATATGATTGAACTTTTAAAAGTTTGAACGGTCTGAATGAGGATCTCCATATAGCGTGAAATGGGAAGATTTCCCTTTGCCACAATGTAGTGCGATCTCTGAGTTGGTATATTTAAATAGTGGGGGGGTAGGGGGTTGCTGGGGGGTTTGCGTCCCCTGCTAGCAATGTCTAGTTGTTTTTCTTTTTGTTTGATTCTTTTTTTTTCACATATTCGAACATTCAAATGTTCGATCATATGGTCTCGGCCATATGAAAGTCAAACATTAGGGTGTTTGATTACGTGAAGTAGATCTGTACACACACATACATACACAAGCACACAGAATTACAATAGTATATGGAAAGGGGGAAAATCTACTCTATCTAAACTTTCAGTGATTTATTTTTCTATTACAGAACCACTTGTGAATTGGTTGTATATACAGCATACTATATTATCAGCTGTGAGCAGCATACTTACAAACAACATATATATATGAAAAACTGTGTATCAGTGTCTACAAAAGGTGCCCAGAATAAGCATTACAGTGAAAGTTCTGCCTTTGCATACAACAGTTTCCAAATCAAACATCACAAATGCAAGCAGTATCATAAAGTGCAAGTAATGGTACCTCCCATACAAGTCTTCAAATTCAGGAGGACTATATTCATATCCATATTTAACAGACCTGAAAAGCTGTGGTGGTGCAGCGGTAGCGTTGTTACCTCATAGCACGAGGTTCTCCAATTCGATTCTCGGCTGGAGCGCCTTCTGTGTGGAGTCTGCATGTCCTCCCCGTGGTCGCGTGGTGTTCAAAAGACATGCGTAAAATGGGCGTGCCTTCGTTGAAGGTTGGGCATTGAGCTGGCACCTTGGCACAATAAAAAAACTGCTGCCAATAATTAGCAGACTAGAGTTCTGCTGTGGCGACCCCTAACCGGGAAGAGCCGAAAGAAGAACAACATTTAACAGACCTGAAAACCGATGCAGCACAACTGATGTGACAATACATTGGAATCAGGCTGCTGCACAATATCTAAATGCTGAGGAAATTCCTTGTATGTGAGCATTTCAGAATACTATGACACACCAGCTGCCACATTTTTCTCTTCAACGTTATATAGTACTAATGGACATCATTAGCATGCAATGTTTCAGAATTTCATGTACCACCAACTGCTGACCCTTAATGAACCAAAATCTACAAATTTTACAGAGGAAGCCATCTCTGTTGGTGTAGGGGATAATACCCATACTGGGATCCAGGAAACCTGGTTTCATAGGTTCATAGGTTTATAGGTTGATACTAGGCTATCTGCCCTAGGGCATTTATAAGCCTAGTCAGAGCATGTTTGGCTTTTGCCACCCTTTTAGATTAGTTGACTGTGCCTCTGTATAGTAGGTCACAGAAGACAGCCCTTTTAAATTTAGTTTACTGTGCCTCTGTCTAGTAGGGGCACAGAAGAGATCCCAGGGGTAAACCTACGATCTCCCATCCACGCGTCAAGATTTCTCTTGAAGAGGGTCATTGAGGGACTCTGCCTAACATGGATTGGGATTTTGTTCCAGAGTGAGGGGAGTCTCTGGGATATGAATCTGTCCCTCCAGCATGTCCTATTTATTTCTGTGCTGAGGTTTAAGTCCCTGGAGTGTGTGGATTTCCTGAGGTGGAGCATGTCCATTAATTCTGGTTTGGACATGGCTTTATACGTCAGGCACAGATCGCCTCTGAGTAGGCGGTAAGCAACTGAGTAGAGCTGGAGTTTCTTTAGCCTAACTGCATAGGGCATCTGTTTGACTCCATTGATCCTCTTGGTGAGGTACTTTTGGGGTCTTTCCAGTTGCTGCAGGTGTCGGGTAAGGTACATCCCAAATGGGGCATTGTATTCAATTATTGGCCTGATGAGTGATGAGTAGAGGGGCACAATGATCTCTCTTGATCTAGATGTGAACCCTTTTGTGATAAGGTGGGCTATATAGAAGGTCTTTCTAACCACTTTGGCAACATGATTGTCAAAGGAGAGACTGCTATCTACTTGGGTCCCCAAATCCCTAATTACTTCTTCCATACTTAATGGATTACCACCTATGTGGTAATTTGTGGGCACTTTGTTTTTCCCAAAGGGGATGACTATGCACTTTTGGCATTTAGCTTTAGGCCATGGCTCAGGCACCAGTTATCCATCTCTGTGAGACCCTTTTGGAGGATGCTTGTGCCAGTCGGCGAGTCGATTATGGCACCCAGTTTGCAGTCATCTGCGAACTTGGTCAGCCATAGTCCTCCCGTGTTAGCCTGTACCTCAGAGAAATATATACCGAACAAGAGAGGTCCCAGGACTGAGCCCTGTGGGACGCCAATTGTAACTGGTTTAGAGTCTGACATGGCACCTGCAATTCTGACCATGTGGGTTCTATCCCTGAGCCAGTTTGCAACCCATCTTGTGACATAGGGGTTGATATTTAAGCTGGTGAGCTTATTTATGATGCCCAAGTGGGGTATTGTGTTGAAGGCTTTTGCGAGGTCCAGGTAGGCTGTGTGGACTACCTTCCCTTCATCTATGGCCTTGGTGACTGTTTCAAAGAAGTTGACCAGGTTCAAGAGGCAAGATCTGCCCTTAACAAAGCCGAATTAGGTTTGATCCAGTGTTTGGAGGTTCCCAATGTCTTTGTTTATGAGTTCCATGATGATACGCTCCATAGCTTTGCAGACCAGGCTAGTCAGGCTTATAGGGCGATAGTTTCCGGGGTCAGTTGTGGCACCACCTTTGTGGAGTGGGACCACTGTTGCTGTACACCATTCCTTGGGAGACATATCCTGTAGTAAGGCTGAGATTGAACAGTGACTTTATGTGAGGGTTCAGTTCTTCTTGGAGCTCGTGTAAGATGTAGCCTGGGACACCGTCCGGTCCCATTGATGCTGTGTTTTTTGCTTTGGAGAGGGCAGCTCTCACCTGTGCATCTGTGATGTCAGGGAGGCTACACTCTGTTGGGATAGACATTTTCTCTTTTGGGGGGGAAGGGGGGAGAAGTTTGCACTGAACCTGTCTGCCAGGATGTTGGCAATGTCTGTGGGTTTAGTGTATTTTTTGTCATTTTGCACTAACTCAGAGCATATCTGGGAGTTGCCACCCAGGTTCCTGACATAACTAAAGAAGGCCTTGTGATTATCTTTAGCGTCTTGTGCAATTTTTCTTTCGAAGCTGGCCTTGGATGATTTTATGAGAGATTGTAGTTTCTTGCTAGTACTGATCAGAGATGCCTTCCCTTTTTGGGATTTTGCTCCATCATGTAGTAGCTTCCTCCTTCTGTTGTATATCTTATTTATGGCTGGGGTCTACCAGACAGGTCTCCTGCCTTTGGAGGTGTGAGTCTTGGTTTTATTTGGGATAGCACGATCCATGCATTCCTGTAGGTGTCCATAGAATGCGTTTGTAAAAGATTCTGCGGTTTGGGCCGTATTATCCACTGGCCCGGGAGCTTTGAAGGATTCCACTTCAGTTTTGAGAAGTGTGAAGTTTACTTTTGAGAAGTTCTTCACTGTGGTTTCCTTGGCTGGGGGTGGGGACAGGATATGGATGTCCAGTGAGATTAATTTATGGTCAGATCTTACCAATGAGGGGTATACCTCTGGTATGGAACATAAAGTCTCCATGTTGGTGATGATCAGGTCCAATATGTTTTCCCCTCTTGTGGGAGTGGTGACCAGTTGTTCCATAGCATTTGAGTTTATAAATTCTAGGAACCATTGGGTGAGGGTTTTGGGGCTTGAGTAGTGCTCCCAGTCTATGTTTGGGTAGTTGAAGTCACCCAATATGATGGTGTTTGGAGGGACCTTCATATTCTCCAGTGTTCTCAGGAAAGTCGAGTGGGGTTCCTGAGTTTGGGAGGATGGTCTATAGCAGGCTACAAACTGAAAGGCAGTTTTGCCCACTGTTAGTTGCACATGGATGGTCTCCGATGCTTCGTGCAGTGCCACTAACCTGGAGGTGTGGGTATCTTTGATAAATATGTATACTCCCCCTCCTTTTGAGGTTCGGTCTGAGTTTTGGGGCCGAAAAGCATGGTATGAGGTATAACCTGGTAGTGCTGGGGTGCTCTCAGGAGCCTTGAACCAGGTTTCTGTTACTGCACAGATATCGATATTCTCCATACTGAGGAGAGCCTCGAGTGCATGCATCTTGAGGTTTAGACTTCTGGCGTTGAGCAGCATTACCCTTAGTTTCTTTTTCCTTGTGTTGTCTATGCAGGTGGGTTTGTCTTTTGAGCCTTGCCTAAAAAAGGCACTATGGGGGTGGCAAGAGCCTTAGCCAGTATTTGAAAGCCCAGGGGTGACAGGTGCAAGCCGTCCCTAGCGAAGCAACGTGGCTTGTCGAGCATGTCATCCCAGGTTGACAGACACTGGATCCCCTTTGAATGACACCAATACTTTAGCCAATTGTTAAAATTGATCATTTTGTCTTTATACTGTGGCATCATTCTTGGTGAGGGCAAGATGCTACTCAAGGTCAGGGTCATACCGGCCTGGGCTACATGGTCAGAGAGCTCCTCTACGTTTCTTTTCATGTAGTCATGTAGTCCAGGGAGGTACATCTCATGTCATTCACATCAGCATGGACAATGATGGAGTCATATTTGTACTTGCTTTGGAGTGACCTGAGTGCTTGTGTTATGTGGTGGATCCTGGCACCTGACAGGCAGCTTACAGTGACCTTCTCCTTGCTCAGCCTGGTGAGTGGGACGTCAGTGTGTCTGACAATAGAGTCACCTATTACAAGTGTATTAGGTGTGTTGTTTACCCTTAAGGGCTGTGACTGTGTGGCACACTGACTTTGTGAACTATGTGATACGTGGGTATTGTTGTGGGGTAGCAGTTGCTTGGAAGTCTGCTTTGGAGGTCTCTGCTGCTTGGGCAGATTTTTATTTAGAGCCTCTGAGTATGTTTTTGTGTGTTTATGTGTTTGGTTTGCTGTTGCGATAGGTCTATGTGAGACTGGATTTGTGGTGTGTGTGGTTACCTTCTCGTCCTGACTGACTGCGCCAGTACTGGGTTGAGAAAGCTCAGCCTCCAGTTTGGCTGTATAGTTGCATCTCTCACATATATTTGAGCTTGTTGGGAGGAGGAGAGGATTGTCTGTGTACATAAGGCAGTTGTAACATTGCCTCAAGATTCCCAGATTCACTAGCTGGACTGGAGAGTAAACCCGAAACTGACTTTTGGACATGCCAGAATAGTATAAGAAACTACTTTTTGACTGATCAAAAAGGACCAATAGGCAGCCAAGTACGTAAAGGGAGTATAAGAGGGTGTAGTGCTTTAGTTTATTAGTGCTTACTTATAAGATTACTTATACGAGCAACTGCAGGGCTTTAGAATGAAAATAGAGTGCTTACTTTGAGATTTAGAACAGTTCTAAGGGAAAAAGTGAAGAGCAGACTTTGTGGAGCCAGGAATAGTTTTAAACCCATTGAAGCGGTGCTGCCCGATTCTGCGCTATGCGCAAAATCATGCAAAACCGCGCAAATGCGGGTTTTAAAGCAGGGAAACTGAAAGAGATAGGAATTGACCCAAAACAGCCAATAACCTACTAGTTTCAGGGCTGAGACCACTCCTCCAGGGACAGATAGGCTGCTCAAAGCTCCCCACTCTCACTGGTGAACAGAGAAGCTTCCTCCTATCCAAGTAAGGATATGGGCAACACAGGAAACTATACCACAGTCCGGAATTCAGCAAAACCTGAAAACTGGACTAATCTATTTCAGCAAAGGCGGGAAAAGAGAATATATTTTTTTTTTTGTTTTTTTCAGGAAACAGCAGAAAAACACACAGAAAACACTGTAAATGCTGTAAACAGGCTAGTGCACTTTAGTGTGTAGCCTACAACAGTTATACAATACATGTATCTGTTTCAATTAATGTCCCAAGCCCCTGTAAGAGCTGGTGAGGGAAGAGAGGAATGACAAGGCTTTGCTTGCTCATCCATCTTCAGAGGAGGCATAGGATGACATGATGGTGTGAAGCAGGTCATTTCTGAAGCCACATTAAAGCCCATTGCAGCCAGAGTAGAAAAATGTGCATGCTATATGGAGGGTGTGGACATTAAGAAATACTCTTGCCTAATGACTCACAATGGTCTTCTGAATAATGCCAACAGAGAGGGGATGGGTCACCAGGTACTGTGTCAAGCCATACTCTCTGAGCAGCAATCTTAGCTTCCAGTCTCACACTTTTCCTGTACCTTGTATTTGCCAGTCATACTAGTTGGTGATCCTCACCTGAGGAGGTTTAAATACTTTGGTGATGTTGTGGTATCATGTGGAAGAAGCCTCAGAAGTCATCAAATCACACAGAACAACTGCAGATTAAAAAAAAGCCTTGTAGAGGAACATGTCTATGATGTAGGACATAGTACCACAGTGAGACATGAGAATACTTACAGAAATAGCTGGACTTTTGGAGTATGTCTTGAATATTACAGTCAGCGAACAATATATTACAGTACTATTATCTGTAAGAATATCCAGGTGTGATATGTGTTAATGAGTGGTAGTCTGAGCAGTATGACCATACGTGTGTACGGTACTGAACAGCATGATATGGGATGTGTAACAGACAGTTGTTATTAGTTCATGTATATTAGTAATGCAGTTACTGTGGGCACAAGTTAACTGTAATGATAAGGCTCTACATGCACTACTCCTAAGCAATACTAGTAGCTGTAATAATCAGCATCTTCAACTATTGGCTTTGTCATGAAAGTACAATGCAGTTACTTGTGCAAGAAACTAAACAGCTGTAATTAGCATATTATCCAATCACCCATAAGCACTTTTTGCATGCTTGTAGAAAAAGTTAAATAATTACATAACAGGATATATATATATATATATATATATATATATATATATATATATATATATATATATATATATATACATATATATATATATATATATATATATATATATACATATATATATATATATATATATATATATATATATATATATATATATGATATTCAGTGTACTCCCAGTTGGTGCTTACATAGGTAACATGAAGTATATTCAAAATGCATTGTAGTTACAACATTTTAACACTCGTGTCATGAATATTCTAGATATATAAAATGATAGGTTATAGACTCATCTTTGTTAGTAAGATGCATTAAGTTAATGTAGCCATGTTATGGCAGACGTGTGTCTGATGGATTCATGTTGTTGATGTTTGATGCCTGGTGTTGCCCCTAGTGCATGATTGCAAGAGTTAGGTAAAGAGCTTGTGCTCCTTTAATTTGCTGGATGTTGTAATGTATTTTATGGGGAGTGATGCTGTAATAAGATGTGCTGATGACATATGACGAAAAATCAGGTAAGCATATAACCTAACATTAAGATTCTGAGATAATATTCACTTATCTTTTAATCCACAGCGTAAGTATGTTGTCAAAGTTAATTTGTATATTACCCAGGAGTCTTTGTCACATAATAATGTTCTTAAAATATCAGTTATCTAAGATAACACTATATAATTCCAGTTTATTAATATACAGCTGCAATTATGATATATTTTCTATATATGTATACTCTTATGCAGTGCAGTTATCACATCTATAATGCACAATGAAAATAACTATATTATTATTGTGGTAGGTACTAAACTCTCTTGGATTGGTGCTATGATACTTCATAGGTTCATAGGTAGGTACTAGCCTATCGGCCCTGGGGCCTAGACAAGCCCAGCCAAAAAGGTACCCTAGCTTTTGCCACCCAAGAAAATTATTTTCCTGTGCCACTGTCAAGCAGAGCCACAGAGGTGATCCCCGGGGTGAATTTCCTATTTCTCATCCAATCATCAAGATTTTTCTTGAAGAGTGCTAATGTGGAGCTTTGTTTGATATAGATAGGTAGTTTATTCCAGAGTATGGGAAGTCTCTGGGACAGGAATCTATCCCTCCAGCATGTTCTGTTTATTGTGGTGACAGGGTTTAGGTCCCTAGAGCGTGTAGCTCAGAGGGATTGGGATTCCTTTAAGTGGAGCATGTCCAACACCTCTGGGTTTGACATAGCTTTGTATGTTAGGCAGAGATCACCTCTGAGTAGGTGATATGCGACGGAGTAAAGCTGGAGTTTTTTGAGACAGTGTGCATAGGGCATCTGTTTGAGGCTGGTAATCCTCTTTGTGAGGTATTTCTGCGGCCTTTCCAGTTGTTGTAGATGTCTTGTGAGGTACATACCTAAAGGGGTGTTGTACTCTATAATGGGTCTAATGAGAAGAGGGGAACAATGACCTCTTTTTTTCTGGATGAGAAACCTTTTGTGATGAGGTGTGCCACGTAGAAGGATTTCCTGACTACTGTGACGATGTGATTATCAAAGGAGAAACTACTGTCCACCTGTGTCCCAAGGTCTCTTATCACACTTTCAGTGTTAAGTATACTACCACCTATGTTGTAGTTTATGGGTACAGAGTTTTTACCAAAGGGGATGACAATGCACTTTTTGGCATTGAGCTTGAGGCCATGGCTTTGACACCAGGAATCTGTCTCAGTGAGGCCCTTTTACAGGATGTCAACATCGTTAGGAGTTTCGATTATGGCTCCTAGTTTGCAGTCATCTGCGAACTTTGTTAGCCAAAGACCTTCTGTGTTAGCCTGTACTTCAGAGAAGTAGATATACCAAACAGGAGAAGACCCAGGTCTGAACCCTGTGGCACTCCACTTGTCACTGGTCTGAAGTCGGATTTGGAGTCTGTTACTTTCACAGTGTGGGTTCTGTCAGTGAGCCAGTTGGCAACCCATCTTGTGACATAGGGATTTATACCTAGTTTAGTGAGTTTATCTATAATTCCAGAGTGGCAGATGGTGTTGAAAGCCTTGGCAAGATCTAGATAGGCTGTGTGAACCACCTTACTCTTGTCTACGGCTTTGGTGACTGCTTCAAAAAAGTCTATCAGGTTTTGGAAACATGATCTGCCTTTTACAGACCTGAACTGGGTGGGGTCCAGAGTCTGGAGATTACCAATGTCTTTGTTTATAAGTTCCATGATGAAACATTCCATGGCCTTGCAGACCAGGCTCGTCAGGCTAATGGGGCGGTAGTTCCCGGGGTCCGTGGTGTCTCCCCCCTTGTGGAGTGGGATAACCGTCGCTGTGCGCCATTCAGTAGGCACAAAGCCTGAGGTGAGGCTATGATTGAACATGGTACTTAGGTGGGGTATCAGTTCATTCTGTAGTTCATGTAGAATGCAGCCTGGGATGTTGTCTGGTCCCATGGATGCTGTGTTCTTGGCTTTGGAGAGTGTGTTTTTTTCCTGTGCAGCCGTGATTACAGGAACTTTGCATTCTTCCGGTATAGAGATGGGCTTTTTAGGGGGTGAAAGGGGGGTAAAGTTAGCACTGAACCTATCTGCCAGGATGTTGGCAATATCAGTTGGGTCTGTATATTTAGTGCCATTGTGCTGTAACTCAGAGCAGATCTGAGTGTTGCCATTGAGATTCTTGACATAGCTATAGAATGCTTTGTGGTTGTCTTTAGAATCAGTGGTGATTTTGTTTTCGTAACTAGCTTTGGAGGATTTTATCAGGGATCGCAGCTTCTTACTGAGGCTGACCAGGGAGCTCCTCCACTCATGGGATTTTACTCTCTTTTGCAACAGTTTCTTCCTTCTGTTGTACAGTTTGTTTATGGCAGGTGACCACCAGATTGGCTTCCTTTTTTTGGAGGATAGCGTCTTGTTTCTATTTGGGATAGCATGATCCATGCACTCATGTAAGTGCTTATAAACTGCAATTGTGTAGGATTCAGTGGTTGTAACTGTATTGTCCATCTGTATGGGTGTTATGAAGTTCACCACTTCTGTCTTAAGAAGCATGAAGTTGGCTTTGGAGAAATTTTTTACCATGGTTTCCTTAATGGGGGGTGGGGGCAGGATGTGGATATCTAGGGTAATTAGCTTATGGTCGGATCGGACCAATGAGGCATTGACTTCAGGTGTGGAACACCGGTCACTCAAGTTGGTAATGACTAGATCTAGGATATTGTTGCCCCTGGTTGGGGTGTGGACAAGTTGATCCAGGGCATTGGAGTTTATAAATTCCAGAAAACGTTAGGTGAAGGAATTGGTACATGAGTAGTTTTCCCAGTTAATGGTGGGGTAGTTGAAATCGCCCATTATTAGGGTGTTTGGTTGAACCCTAATATTTTCCAGTACATCAAGAAAAGAGGAGTGGGAATCCTGGGGCATGGTGGGTGATCTGTAGCAAGCTACAATTTGGATTGCAGTTTTGCCTAAAGTTAGTTTCACTTGGATTACCTCGACTGCATTATGCTGAGCAACTAGCCTGGAGGTGTGGATATCCTTAATGAATATGGACACACCTCCGTCTTTGGTGTTCCGGTCCAGGTTACATGGCCAAAAAGTGTGGTATGAGTTATAGCCTGGTAGTGCAAGGGTGCTCTTTGGAGCCTTGAACCAGGTCTCAGTCACTGCACAGATATTGATGTTTCTCCATTTTAAGGAGTGCCTCGAGTGAGTGCATTTTGAGATTTAGACTTCTAGCATTGAGTAGCATCACCCTCAGTTTTTGCTTGCTTATTCCTGTTATGGTGGTGAATTTGTCATTTGAACCTTGCCTAAAAAACGCACTTTAGGGGCGGCAAGAACCTTAGCCAATATCCGGAATCCCAGGGGTGACAGGTGCAGGCCATCTCTGGCAAAGCATTGTGATCTGTTGACCATGTCATTCAAGGCAGACAGATACTGGATCCCTTTAGAATGGCACCAGAAGCTTAGCCAATTGTTGAAGTCAATAATTTTGTCCTTGTACTGCGGCATCATTATGGGTGATGGCAGAATGCTACTTAGGGCTAGGGTCATACCTGCCTGGGCTACAAGATCAGAGAGCTCTTCCATGTCTCTTTTCATATAGTCCAGGGAGGTACATCTCAGGTTGTTCACACCAACATGAACAATGATGGAGTCATATTTGTACTTGTTGTGGAGTGACCTGAGTGCGTGGGTTATGTGGCGGATCCTGGCACCTGACAGGCAGCTGACAGCAACCTTCTCCTTGTTTAGCCTGGTGAGTGGGACATCGGTGTGCCTGACTATAGAGTCACCTATGACTAGTGTGTTGGGTACGTTGTTTTGCCTTATTTGCTGTGGTTGAGTGGCACACTGAGTCTGCAGGCTATGTGTCATTTGGGTTGTGTTGGGGGGGTGGAGGTTGCTTGCAGTTCTTCTTTGGAGGTCTCTATTGCTTGCGCAGATTATTATTAAGAGCCTCCGCAAATGTTTTTGTGTTTCTATGTGTGGATTTTGGTGGTGTATATTTAGTGAAACTATGTGATGAGTGTGGTGTGGTGCAAGTGTTTACCTTCTCCTCTTGACTGTCAAGTTCAGTCTTGATTGGAGAGAGCTTTACCTCCAGTTTGGCTAGATAAGTGCATCTCTCACATGTTGTAGTGTTGGGTGGTAGGAGGAGAAGATTGTCTGTGTACATGAGGCAATTTCTACATTGCCCCAAGATGCCCAGATTCATCAGATAGACAGGAGAGAACACTGGGAGCTGACCCTTGGACAAGCCTGAATAAAAAAAATATATTTTCCTCTTGATAAGTGAGGAAAGTGAGTACAAAAGCTGTTTTTCTCTAAGCAAGTGAGGAAAGTAAGTACCAAAACTGTTTTCCTCTAGGTAATGAGAAGGTTGAGTGCTGTAGTAATTAGTAGGTTATTTAGTGCTTACAAGTTCTGAACAAGTGCTGATCACGAATAAGCAAGTTCAAGTGCTAAAACTAAGAATCTGTATCTGGACTAAACTAGTTACAGGAAAGGGGGGAAACAAGTGCAAATGTGGGCTTTTAAATCAGAAAGTTGAGAGAGATGGAAAAAACTGCCCAAACGGCCAATAACTACAATTTCTGGGCCAGAACCACTCCTTATGTGGTAGATAGGTTACCTAGCGCTTACCACTCCTACTGATAAGCTAGAAGGCTTCCCTTTAACACAGATAGCTTGGAGGGGCTCAGAAGCTTGCATACAGTCCTGGATACAGCAAATCTGAATATGGACTACACTAGTTACAGGAAAGGTATTTTTTTTTTTATATATACACACATATATATATATATATATATATATATATATATATATATATATATTTATATTTATATATATATATATATATATATATATATATATATATATATATATACAGAAAAGTAGCTAAAACAGCAGTAAAAACAATTCAAATGCAGTACAAGCTAGCACACTTGAGTATGTAGCAATGTTAGACCAAACAGTTTAAAAATGCAATTCAATTAAAAATGACTAAAAACAAGTACAGAAGGAGTCTATTAGGTAGAATGAGGTAAAGAGATGGGACTGGGGGGAGTGTCCCAGATCAAATCTACAACTGCAAAAGCCCCCAAATTTAAACAACAAGACAGGAATAAGAAGGGTGGGTATGGGAAAACCAACACCTTCAGCAGAGATCTGAAAAACTATACAGTGAAGCAAAAATAACAGTGCACAACTCTGGTCAGCCAGCAATGATATAAAATTAGTCAAACAACAATTACCAGTACACAACTCTGAAGTGCCAGAAAAATATACTCAGCTCTGTATATCTCCAGATAGTTTGAAGAGCACTCTGTCAGGACACAGGAAGGCTCCAGCAATGATACTGGTATATTAGTTTGCTACATGTATATGTAAATTCACTATATGCATGTAAACTGTAGGAAAGCAGCTATTCTCCAATCATTCTGTGTTATTTTTCTTATTTTGCACATTTGTGGGCTGTCAGAAAATATCAATACATGCCATACCATAGATGTATTATGTAATTAGAAGATATGCTTTATCGCTATGGTCTGACTACATGGAGCCGGATAGATCTACATCTCAAGAAAGATACCACACCAGATAGACTTAGCTTGGCACCTTCTGATTTCAGTGTAATTTGTTTTGACTATGGTTTGACTACATGAAATATTCATTTCAGTTGTAGTGGCAACATTGTCTGCTTTTACAGTGTGTGTCTAATATAGTTTATTACAGCATAATGTTATCATGCTATATTTTGTATACACTTTGGGGGTACATTTATATTAACAGATCATGTAAATATATGTGCCTAACAAAGACTCATGGGCAATATGACCTAGCTCTAGAGATGTTACCTCTAAAAAAATCCCAATCCCTCCGCACCACACGCTCCAGAGACCTCAACCTCATTACCACAATCAACAGAATGTGCTGGAGGTACAGGTTCATAACCCAGGGATTGCCCATGCTATGGAAAAGACTTTCCATACATGTCAAACAGAGCACCTCGCTGGCCCTCTTCAAGAGAAATTTTGATGAGTAGATGGGAAACAGAAAATTCACCCCAGGGATCACTCCAGTGGCTCTACTCGACAGAGGCACTGGGAACTAATGTCGGGTGGTATGATGCCAGGGTAATCCTATGGGATAGGCTTGTAAAGGCTCCAGGGCCATTAGCCTAGTACACACCTATGAACCTATAAACATATGTAAAGGGTAGCTGAACACATCACTGTTGAAAATCTGTATCCAGATATAAGAGGTCAACCAGGGATGTATGAATTATAGCATCACTACTTTGGACTGCATGCAAAAACAAATTAAGTTAAAAAAGCTGGGAGGGACCCACATTACACAGATGATGGGAACTCCAATTTTCTTCAATGATGTGCACATTGCTGATACTGCGGTATTATGACAATATGCATCCTCATTTGCAATACAAAACAATTTACTAACCACAAACAGAACATACTGCACAACACTTTTTATGATATATAATATTCTCTGTACGCATGGTTGCTATAATACATGTTAAACATAGTTCATATTACCTGTGTTTGCCACAGCTGTCAACATATTGCGCAGCACATGTGTACTGTTGTGTAATCATGTAAACTTTTCTACAAGTATGCAACAAGTACTCATAGACCATAGGATCATAGGATCATAGGATTGTAGGATCATAGGAGATTACTAGGCTAATGGCCCTGAGGCCCTTACAAGCCTGGCCAAGAGTTTATCCCCAAAAAAGAATCCTCAATCAGCACCTGTCACCCCTGTCAGTGAGGGATACAGGTGGAACCCCTGGGACAAATTTGTGGTTTCCCATCCATTCATCAAGGCTGCATTTGAAGAGGGTCAGTGAGGTACTTTGACGTGTATGGAAAGTCTATTCCAAAGACAGGGCAGCCTCTGGGAGACAAACCTGTCTCTCCAACAGGTTTTGTTGATGTCACATATTAGATTTAGGCCTTTCCAGCCAGTAATGTATGAGACTTATGGATTTGGAGCATCTCTAGTAGGGCAGATTCCAAAATTGCTTTGTAGGTGAGACACAGATCAGTAATGGGTACTTAAGTAACATGTTACCACAACTGTCATTGGTATTTTCTCAGTTGCTTACTCATATAACTACATTTTTGTAGCATGATGAATTCTTGGTACTGTTTAGCAGCAGTACGAGAGAGTATTGTTACAGTTTCAAAATCCATCACATAGGTTCATAGGTTCATAGGTTCATACTAGGCTATCTGCCCTAGGGCATTTATAAGCCTAGCCAGAGTGTGTATGGCTTTCGCCACCCATATTAAATTAATTTTGCTATGCCCTTTTTCAAGGTTAGTATACTGTGCCTCTGTCTAACAGTGACACAGAAGTGATACCCGGGGTAAACCTATGATCTCCAATCCACTCATCAAGATTCCTCTTGAAGAGAGTCAATGAGGGACTTTGCCTAACCTGGACTGGGATTTTATTCCAGAGTGAAGGGAGCCTCTGGGTTATGAATCTGTCCCTCCAGCATGTTCTATTTATTTCAGTGCTGAGGTTCAAGTCCCTCGAGCGCGTAGCTCAATGGGATTTGGATTTTCTGAGGTGCAGCATGTGCATTAATTCCGGGTTGGACATGGCTTTATACGTCAGGCACAGATCGCCTCTGAACAGGCGGTATACTACTGAGTAGAGCTGGAGTTTCTTTAACCGGGCAGCATACGGCATCTGTTTGAGCCCCTTGATCCTCTTGGTGAGGTACTTTTGGGGTCTTTCCAGTTGCTGCAGGTGTCTGGTAAGGTACATACCAAAAGGGGCATTGTACTCAATTATGGGCCTGATGAGGGATGAGTAAAGAGGCACGATGACCTCCCCTGATCTAGATGTGAATCCCTTCATGATTAGGTGGGCTATATAAAATGTTTTTCTAACCACTTTGGCCACGTGGTTGTCAAATGAGAGATTGCTATCAACTTGGGTCCCCAGGTCCATAATTACTCCTTCTGTACTTAATGGATTACCACCTATGTGGTAATTTGTGGGCACTTTGTTTTTGCCAAAGGGGATGACTATACACTTTTTGGCGTTTAGCTTGAGGCCATGGCTCTGGCACCAGTTGTCTGTTTCTATGAGGCCCTTTTGGAGGATGCTTATGTTGGCTGGAGAGTCTATTATGGTGCCCAGTTTGCAGTCATCTGCGAACTTGGTCAGCCACAGTCCTTCCATGTTGGCCTGTACCTCCGAGAAATATATTCCGAACAAGAGAGGTCCAAGGACTGAGCCTTGTGGGATGCCACTTGTAACTGGTTTGGAGTCTGACATGGCTCCAGCTATTCTAACCATGTGGGTTCTGTCCTTGAGCTAGTTTGCAACCCATCTAGTGACATAGGAGTTTATATTTAAGCTGGTGAGCTTATCTATAATGCTCGAGTGGGGTATTGTATCAAAGGCTTTTGTGAGGTCCAGGTAGGCTGTGTGGACCACCTTCCCCTTGTCAATGGCCTTGGTGACTGTTTCAAAGAAATCGACCAGGTTCAAGAGGCAGGATCTGCCCTTAACAAAGCCGAACTGGGTAGGATCCAGTGTCTGCAGGTCCCCAATATCTTTATTTATAAGGTCCATGATGATCCTTTCCATAGCTTTGCAGACCAAGCTAGTGAGACTTATGGGGCGATAGTTTCCAGGATCCGTTGAGGCACCACCTTTGTGGAGAGGGACCACTGTTGCTGTACGCCACTCTTTGGGTACATATCCTGTAGTAAGGCTGAGATTGAACAGTAGTTTTAGGTTTGGGTTTAGCTCTTCTTGGAGTTCATGTAGGACGCAGCCGGGACACCGTCTGGTCCCATTGATGCTGTGTTTCTTGCTTTGGAGAGGGCAGCTCTTACCTGAGCATCTGAGATGTCAGGGGGGCAGCACTCTGCTGGGATAGATATTAGCACTTTTGGTGGGGAGGGGGGGGGGGTTTGTGCTGAACCTGTCAGCTAGGATGTTGGCAATGTCTGTGGGTTCGGTGTATTTTTTGTCATTTTGGACTAATTCTGAGCATATCTGGGAATTCCCACCCAGGTTCCTAACATAACTAAAGAAAGCCTTGTGATTATCCTTAGTGTCCTGTGCAATTTTTCTCTCGAAGCTGGCCTCAGACGATTTTATGAGTGCCCGTAGTTTTTTGCTAATACTGATCAGAGATGCCTTCCCTTTTTGGGATTTTGCTCTATCATGTAGCAGCTTCCTCCTTCTATTGTATACTTTGTTTATGGCTGGGGTCCACCAGACAGGACATCTGCCTTTGGAGGATTGGGTCTTGGTTTTATTTGGGATTGCATGATCCATGCATTCCTGAAGGTGTTCATAGAATGCGTTTATAAAGGATTTTGCGGTCTGGGCCGTATTATCCACAGGCCCGGGGGCTTTGAAGGATTCCACCTTGGTTTTGAGGAGTGTGAAATTTGCTTTAGAGAAGTTTTTCACTGTGGTTTTCTGGGCATGGGGTGGGGTCGGGATGTGAATATCCAGTGAGATTAGTTTATGGTCTGATCTTACCAGTGAGGGATACACTTCTGGTCTGGAGCATAGAGTCCCCATGCTGGTGATGATCAGGTCCAGTATGTTTTCCCCTCTTGTGGGAGTGGTAACAAGTTGTTCCATAGCATTTGAGTTTATAAATTCTAGGAACCTTTGGGCTAGGGTGTTGGAGCTAGAGTAATGCTCCCAGTCTATAGTTGGGTAGTTGAAGTCACCCAATATAATGGTGTTTGGAGAGACCTTCATATTTTCCAGTGTTCTCAGGAAGGCCGAGTGGGGTTCCTGGGTTTGGGAGGGTGGTCTGTAGCAGGCTATAAACTGGAAGGCAGTTTTACCCACTGTTAGTTGCACATGGATAGTCTCTGATGCTTCGTGCTGTGCCACCAACCTGGAGGTGTGGGTATCTTTGACGAATATTGATACTCCCTCCTTTTGTGGTTCGGTCCAAGTTTTGGGGCCGAAAAGCATGGTATGAGGTATAACCTGGTAGTGCTGGGGTGCTCTCGAGAGCCTTGAATCAGGTTTCTGTTACTGCACAGATATCGATGTTCTCCATGCTAAGGAGAGTTTCGAGTGCATGCATCTTGAGGTTTAGACTTCTGGCGTTGAGTAGCATTACTCTTAGTTTCTTATCCCTTGTGATACCTATGGAGGTGGGTTTGTCTTTTGAGCCTTGCCTAAAAAAGGCACTATGGGGGTAGCAAGAGCCTTTGCCAATATCCAAAAGCCCAGGGGTGACAGGTGCAAGCCGTCCCTAGCGAAGCATCGTGGCTTGTCGAGCATGTCATCCCAGGCTGACAGGCATTGGATCCCCTTTGAATGACACCAATACTTAAGCCAATTGTTGACATTGATAATCTTGTCTTCATACTGTGGCATCATTCTTGGTGAGGGTAAGATGCTACTCAAGGTCAGGGTCATACCGGCCTGGGCTACATGCTCAGAGAGCTCCTCTATGTCTCTTTTCATGTAGTCCAGGGAGGTACGTCTCAGGTCATTCACACCAGCATGGACAATGACTGAGTCATATTTGTACTTGCCTTGGAGTGACCTGAGTGCTTG
>NC_056731.1:1878310610-1878545610 GCF_019279795.1 Protopterus annectens | reverse complement strand
TTTGCTTACACAGAACGCTTGGCTGCTTAACAAGGCGGATGATTTAGAAAACAGGGACAGGAGAAATAACGTAAGGATATTCGGTCTGCCTGAAAAGACAGAAGGTGAGGGCATTATTTCATTTTCAACAACTTGGATACCTGAATTTTTAGACTTGAAAGAAGGCTTCTCCTTTGGAATTGAAAGGGCGCACAGAGCACTGGGGAAACCTGCGACTAATCCAACAAATGCCCCCCCCAAGGTAAATAGTTATAAAATTTCTTTCATATATGGACAAGGAACTAATTTTAAAATCTGCTTGGAGGAAATCACCTTTAAAATACAATCAAAACCTGATAAGGTTTGATAATGACTATTCCACCAGAATAATAGAACAGAGAAAAAATGGTTTGGCCAATAATAAAATTGCTAAAGCAAAACAATATCAAGGCACAACTTGTCTTTCCAGCCAAGATAAAAATCCTATATGCCAATGAGATGAGAACCTTTAATGACTTAGAAGAAGCATCTTCATTTATTAAAATAACAATGTGATTTATGTCCCGGAAGATATGGACTGGATATCCCCATCTCTCAAAAGAATAAAAGAAACAAATACTTGGATTGCTGTTAAGGAGAAAAAAGAAAAGACCGATTCCAAAATAACTGCTTCAAAAAATAGACGTCTCATCTAATTCTCTCAAATAATCAACTTTAACATAACCAATTATCTGTATCTATCTAAAATGAGAAAGATCCTTTGTATGGATTCTTAACACAAAAAAGTTATTTTATTTGTTAAGAAATCCTTAATATTTATCTCAGAATGGATGAAGAGTCAAATAATTCCCCACAGGTGCAGGTAGGTCAAGATGGGTTACTTTAATATACTAGTGAAAATAGAAATATGCACTACTCAACAGAAACATTTACAACATATTATATAAACATGGTCTTCTTATTAAATCTAATGAATACATTCATTGCTTTCAATTTAATGGTGTCTCTTGAGTAATTTAAGTATTAAGTAATTTGGTTAAATGAGGCACCATTTACTACTTGCATGCTTTAAATCTGTTACATTAATACCATGGATAAACATGGTAGCACCTGTCAATTTGGTCAGATACTTGTGGATGCATTTATAGGCTTATTTAGTTAAAATATCTTTCATAAAACTCATCACATTTGTTTATTAATCAAAACATAGGAAGTATATCTGCTAGTATATCTAAAATATTATCATAAGCTTAAGCACAGTTTTATACACAAGTTTATTAGGTTATCATTGCTAAATATGCTGTCTTGATTGATTAACATGATGAATGTGAGAGTTGCTGTGTCTGCCACCTGGCTGATTGGATCTGCCATTGCTACTGAAATGTTTGAAGTGATGTATCATATTTAGTAGCCTATCAAGCTAGACATTGGTGTTCTGTTGCCTAGTCTAGGATAAAAAAGGTATATATTATAGTTGATAAGCTTGATAGCAACTTGGGTTGTGCTGTGATATTTGCAAACTAAATGGATTTGGTCATGCTATGATATTTGCAAACTAAATGGCTTTGGCCCAGAGCTGTTACAGTTTCACTGGTTTGTCTACTCTGACTTTTATTTTTTTTCCTGATTCACACTCACTGTATAAAAAGGAGTGAAAATTATGGTAAGCGGGCAGTAGAAGTGAAGCTTTAGGTCTCTGATGTTCTGCGAGCCTCTTAAAATGACATTGCATTAATCAAAGGGCTGAATTAGATCCACTTAGGTTCCCATGGCAATGGGGGACAATGATGTCATCAGATAATGATTCTGTGGAGCTTCTGAGATGAATCTCAGCTATTAGCTACTAAACAAGAGTCTTCCCCCTTACTTTTCTTTATATGCAACTCAGAGTTTAAAGAGTTACCAGGGACTTCCATGCTGATAATAACCTTACGCGTCTACCTTAAACATTAACTATAAACAGATTGTTTATTTTATTATACTACAGGACAAGATACAGGATGCACTCTAGAGGTTTTTAGAGGTGGCTGTACAATCAAAACCTGCTGCTAAACATTAGCAAATAATATGCTTCAGAGAAGGATGACATCCCCAAATAGTAATCCTGCATTTGAAATCACAGGAGACAATTAGATGTTGGTAGATAACACGGATAGCTATGCATCCACTAGTGAACCTTCCCAGGACTTAAATTTTAATCTTTATTGGAAAGTGATGTAACCTAAGTGCAATAAGCTCAGGGATAACTATAAAGGCTAAATAAATATTTCACTTCACACCACTGGCAGAACAGCTGCAGTTCATACTATTAAAAATCATTTTACAGATCTCTTGCATGCTATGATCTTGCACTGCAGTGCATGGAAAAGCTGGTCACAATTTGTAATAGTGATGCAGAGTTTGCTAACTCATATATAACAACATCTTTCACTGGTCAAATCTTCAAAATTAGATAGGTAACATAAAATAAGTAAAATGTAAGACATTTAAACTGAACACAACATTTCATGCTGGAACAAGTGAAAAAAAATGTTTTTCTTTTCTCTCTTTTGACACTCAACACTGCTTCAATTTAGCAAGGGATTAAATGCCAGACTTATTCTAATGGAACAGAGAATTATAACAGGAATGAAGATTGTCTGCTCTCACAATATCTGTTCTGAACATTCAGTGTCATGATGTCATAGCCAACTTGATTTATATCCAACTATTAATACATAAAGACACATTCATGTGCTAGGAATTCAGAACATGTTATGAGGAGCGATTATAGCTTGCATGCAATAGTTATTAATTTATAAATTACATTTTAGGGATTTATATATGGTAATGTTCTGAAGGAGACAGTAATTGAGATACTCACTATATTATACTGTCCATTAAACAACTTAAAAATATACTAATTGACAGATTTATTAGCTACACAAAACACTTAGAGCATCTATGCATATAACATACAGTTGGTATATAATAAGAAACTGTCTCATTGAAACTTTCTTACTTAAATGGAGAGAACTTAGCAACACAGACTTTCTATATTATTACTATTGCTTTGACGTGTAACCAAAGATGAACATAATATTCTATATTAAGTAGAATAATGTCGATCTCCTCATGTATATCTGTAATATAAACAAGTTAAGGTAATTGCCTGGAACTGAATTATTAATATTTGAAACCTATCTTGACCATCCAAGGTAAATAAAACAATACCAATGGAATTAATATTTTATACTGTCATCAATTTTGCAGTTATTCAGGGGAATTAATATGAAAGATTTTTGGAAACTGTAATTATTTGCAACTTGTCATAACATAAAACAATTAATTTCTGAACTAACAGCAGTCATTTATCCAAATCATTTAGTAACTTGCTGACTGTACAGTCTTAGACTGTTTATATTCTACTTCAATCCCTAAATTTTGTCTTTCTATGGTAATTAATAGACTAAGAAGAGAAGTTTGATATAGGTTTGGTTTCTGTCAGACTATATTTAGAAAGGATATAAACAATGCCATTAGATACAGAGTCTACTATTATTAGAACAACATATCAATTGCATAGTTCACACTGAATTTCTAAAAATATAGTTTACAGTATAGAGAACTATATAGGATAGTAAAGATTTCTCTCAATATTTGGGGAATGTGTTATAGAGACCTTTTTAAATGTAGCATCTTTAGTATTGTATCATAATAACATAATTTCATCATATCACAATTAGCTTGGTCAAGACCCCTGCGTATATGTAAGCACTAATTGTATCTATAATGTGAATATTACAAGAAATGTAATAAACCAAGCTTATTCATAACACACATATACTAAACGCCTACTGTCTGTGATTAAAATTAAGGCCTATTAACCTATTACTACACAAAAATTTAGACATTATATATAGATATATTGAACTGAAATGAAATAGTAAGAAGAACCAATTATGTTTTAAGAAACATTTAACCATTATCAATAATCACAATAAAAGATATTTCTATCCAATTCATATTAACTGTATAACTTGAAAGTAAATATACTTGTGATTTGAGAATTCTATATAATTGAATACACATCTGATATTTTTATGGTAATAACATTTTTTGAATAAACTACTAAAGGAAATATTATCTGATATAATATAATCTTAAAATTCCTTATTTCTTTTACAACATACTCTCCATACAGTACTTTAGTTTATAGAGCTCAGTTGTCTCAGTTTGTTAGGTATGAGTCATAATCCGATAGACCCATGTTTATCTATCAGATTAGGAATTATACTCATTCCATGTCTAGAGAGGAACTTAGTTAAGTTAATAGTTACCATTTTAATTTTGTTATTATATAAAACATTTTTTCTTAAGCCTGACCTAAATACTAGTTTATTGTTATTCATACAAGAAAGTGGACTAACAAATCATGTTATCAGTTTCTATACAATTATAAACGTTGCTGCTATCAGAGGAAACTATGTAATTGCTATAATAACAAAGAAAAAAAAGGTTTACTTTCCCAACAATAATTTAATTTGGACTTCACTTTATTATCTTTATACACTAATGGCTTAAATAATACTAGCAAAAGAGCAAGTCTAGTGAAATATTTAAAACTGAACAAAGTACAAGTTGTATTCCTTCAAGAAACACATTTCAAAATAAATGATAGCTATAAATGGAATCCCAAGGAATACATGATATTAGCCCAATCCTCCTATAAGACAAAGTCAAAAGGAGTAACAATTCTATGGAAAAAATATCATTAATCCAGAAATTATCTATAAATATGAAGATAAAGATGGTCTTATAGCCTTTGTAATAATTAAATTTAATAACAGAATATGGACTCTAATAAACCTATATTGGTTCCCTGGTATCGGTATAGGAACTGTCAAGAAACACTTAGATTTCATTTCCATATAATCAAAAGCTAATAACATCAACAATGTCTAGCATAAAAAAAGGTAAAGGTATCAGATATAGGGGACATTCTTAATGCATTCAGACATCATTACATGGAGCATTTTAAAAAAGAGAATACATATACTGATCAATTTAGCCTGGACACAAAATATATTAATGTAAAACTGTAAAAAAAAATACCAGAAGAATTAAAATTAGAGCTACAAAAACCTATATCATACAAAGTAATTACTAACAGAATAAAAGAAGGCAAAAATAATAAATCACCAGGAACAGATGGTATAATTATAGAATATATAAACTTTTCCCTTCAATGATAATATCCCTCTTTCATAAAACCCTATTAGAAATTCAATCACAAGCAGTAATACCACCTTCTTGGAAATATTCTTTAATCACTCCAATTCTAAAGGAAAATAAAATATCCAATCCCTAAGCTTCATAGAGACCCATTTCATTATTAAATAATGATTATAAGATATTCATGACAATTTAACCAATAGAATGAAAATATCATTAACTAAAATAATAAATAATGACCAAACTGGATTTATTCATAATAGACACACCCATGATAATATTAAAAGAATACTTACTCTCATAGATTATATAAATAAGGAAAATAAAGAATCACTCATAATTGTTTTGGATATAGAGAAAGCCTTCAATTCCTTAAATTTGGACTATCTATTCAGAATTTTTGAACTATTTGAATTTCCTATCTCCTTTGTTCATCTATTAAAAAAATATATATATATATATATATATATATATATATATATATATATATACATATATATATATATATATATATAATCTAGCATATGTCAAACTAGGCCCTTTTACTTCTGAATCTATTTACATAACAAAAGGTACTAAACATGGATATCCCATGTCACTGCCTCTATTTGCTTTGGCCATTGAGAAACTGGCAGTCTCAATACTCAATAATTTAAAGATAAAAGGAGTGGATGTTTATGATCAATATACTTCTAAAGTAATGCTCTTTGCTGACGATATATTATTAACCTTATCTAGGTTCATAGATTAGTACTAAGCTAACTGCCCTTGCAAGTCATTTTAAGCCTAGACAATTATCCCTTGTGAGACTCAAACCCTGCACCTTGTGTTTGTAAGGCAAACACCTTAACCATTAGACAACCCTCTAATTCTAAAGAAACCTTAGAGGAAATGGACATATTAATTGAAAACATTTATAGGACTTCAGGTCTTCAATTTAACAGATCAAAATCAAAATTTTTAATTTTAAATAAAAAAAAAAGAAAGAAAAAAAAAGAAGTCCAGATTAAGGGAAATCACATCATAGGGAAACAAGAATCTACCTTAAGGTATCTAGGAACAGAGTTATGCAAAGACCTAAATGAAACTACTACAATAAACTATAGTAATACCTTTGACACAATATGTGGAAAAATGGTGTAAAACAATGTTAACATTTGAAGATAGATTACAGTTAATAAAAATGGTTTTATTACCTAAGATTCTTTATGTAGCATTAGCAATACAGTTAATTCCTGAAAGAAATCTTAAATAAATAAATGTTTAATACATTTTTTATGGTTTCGCAAAAGGAATAGAGTTGCTCTAACACATCACATTAGACTATGGAAATTGGGAGGACTAAACTTTCCAGATATAGAAACATATGTAAAGGTATCCATATTTAAAAATATTACAGATTGGATAAACCCTAATTATTCAGCTAACTTGAAAAAAATTACTAACTGTGATATCAATAAACAAGTTTAATTTACTAAACAAAATTCAAATATCAGCTAAAACTAATAAACCCTGGTGCTTACTAAGTACCAGTATGCAATATAACATAACAAAGCCAAGTAAAACACATTTGATCAATTATTATATTAACTCATTCAGAAAACTCATTAATACATATATAGATTTTTTTATATAGATTTGAAGCTCTGGATTAATCTTCTAACACCATTCAGCATTACAAAGAACTATCCACATAAAATATATAGTGAAACAATAAATTCTTGGGAACAAAGAGGATTGATCTGCTGGCCACAATGCATCAGGGAAGTAAAAGTTTTGGATATACAAACAATAAAAACAATATACAAAATTCCACAACATGATTGGTTAACCTTACAAAGCATTCTGATGTACTCTCAAGACTTATGCAAAATAATTAATTATTCCTCTCTTAATGATACACCAAGACTCATAAACTGCTTATATAGAATCATATACAATGATTCTAACATAAAAAATAACATTTCAATTTTTTATAAAGAACTAATAAAATATAAAACAACACCAAAAATATCATATTAGAAATATATATCTAAAGGACACTCACTGCAGATAACTGAAGAAATCAAATCAAATATTTTATTATCAGTAAAGCATACATCTTTTACACAATATTGGAAAATATTTAACTGGAAATACTTGCACAGAGCATTTTTAACTCTAGATAAAATTACTAAAATTAATTATTCTGCAAATGGAATATGTTGGAGGTGTGAGCAAGCACCTAAAGCAGATTAGAATCATATATTCTATGATTGTGTTAAAATTAAGACATATTGGAATGGAATTAATAACTTTCTACAAGATTTGTTTAAAGAAACTTTTATCTTATCTGAAGCTCTTATTTTGATGAATGTAAATGAAGGTCCCCACTTAAATAAATCAAACATATTTATTATGGACAATATTTGCAATCTCAAGAAAAGCTATAACTAGAAGATGGAATACAAACACAATGCCAACTTTGGAAGACTTCTACACCCTGCTGAAGACTGCAGCTTTGATGGAAATCAAAATCAAAGAAATGAGAATCTGTCCTAGACCACTGGTTAATAACCCATGGAAAAAGTCTTAGCATTGATAGACGCTATGCAACATTGAACAGATATTCTCTGATAACTAGATAGTCTCATCCCCAAAGTTATTGTATGTACTGAATATTGTTATCGATGTCCGGCTGATGTATATATTGTACATAGTTATTTAAAATGTCATATATAGGAATTATTGCAATACTATTTGAAAATAAAAACTATTTGAGAAAAAAAAAGAAGATGTAGCAGCTGTCTGGCCATGGAGATGCCCACCCTCTCCAGCTGACATTCCATCACAGTCATGGCACAGGCCACTGTGTCATTTATCTTGTCCAAGGAATCACCCACACAGTTCAGGAGTCATGTAAATCAGAAAACATAATATTTAGTTCTTGCACTATCTCTTCAGACGCCCTGGTGGAATGTGCCTCTGCCTCCATTATGGCCCTACACATATGTCTGGTGGCACCAAATGACACCCCAGCATCAGCAGGAGGGTGGATACAGACCACCTCCGAGCACTTCTACCAAGTTATCTGTGTGGCACTTCAGCCTTATGATGGCTATGAAGAGCATCAACCAGCTCTGCAACCAGAGTGACCACACTACCCTAATTAACTCTGTCACCCTCAACTTGTCTTATATCAGAGAGTTCTATGACATGGTATGTGTAGGCATACTGAATGTGCATAAAACATGGGCATGGATTGTTCCAAAATGTGTCTTATCTTTTTCCTTTACCCGTTGAATGCCATTTGGCATTGTGCTCTATTGACAGGCAGTGAATGGAATGCAGTCAGTAGAGCAATTGAGATTGGCATTGGTGCACTTTCCTCAGCTCTTTTTATAGGTTCATAGGTTTATACTAGGCTATCTGCCATAAGGCATTTATAAGCCTAGCCCAAATTTTTGTGGCTTACGCCACCCCTTATATGAAAAAATACTGTGCCCATTAGTTTGTTGTGCCTCTGTCCAGCAGTGACACAGAGATGATTTAATAACTTTTTGCAGTACTGAGTGAAGAAATTCAGGCTTTCAACTACCTATATCTGTGTTATAAAGTGTAAATGAAGTGAGTTTAGAGGAATAGTAGATGTGATACAGATCATTTTACTGAGCAAGGTCATAATAAATATTAACATTCATTTTGGTGAATGAAAGTGTTGTGGTGGGAAACTCAAGTAATCTCACTATGGAGTACACCTGACAGACAGATATGTTATTTGAAATAATATCACTATTAATTATCTGTGCTGTGTGAAAAATGATAGTATTTCTCTGGCTCCCTGTCCCGTTTGCCATTACCATAGCATTACCTAAAGTCCTGATATTGTGAGGCAGAAATTACAGCAATGATATGGCAAGGAGATGTGAAAAGGCTGAAGGTTTCAGTATAATATCCTATTAGCACTGTTTATTACTAGATATACACTTTGATTCACTTCATGTCCCACTCAGTTATTTTACAAAACAAGTTTTGTATTTTTTTATTATTGCCTTCTGCATTTGTGTGCAGCTTCATAGTGCACAATCAAGTTTCACAGCTTAAGGAAAAAAGTGAAAAATGTAATTTGACAGTAGCACAAATAAGCCTGGCATCAGTGCACAGCTTTCAGCATCCTGGATAGTAATGACTGTATAGAATATACACCTGACAGATGTGCAACTCTATGGCACAAGGTGTAAATGAAGTGAGTGTAGAATAAAAGGACAGGTGATGCAGGTTTTGGATCCAGTTTATAGATCAGTTTTCAATTATTCTCAATATGTATTCCTTTTAATTTCCCGTCTAAATTTGTGTGCTGCTCAGCAGTGTGGCAGCAGGGGCCAGCAGGGCCCACTACTGAAGGAAAATATGAAAAAAATAATTTAGATTGCCATCAGTATTGCAAATGAGCTTGGTGTCATTGCTCATATAAATGCACCTGTTATCTACCTGTGTCTGTAGCATAAGATGAAACTACACTGACTTTGGAGAAAACACAGATTTGCTATGGGATTCAAATCATTAGTAACTAGAGGTTTAATAGTGGTGTCAGCTGCAAAGATAAACACACATTTTAGAAGATGAATTATTCAACCTAAGTTTGTGTGATAAATGCTGAATATGTTACCATGGTCCTTGTAACTTGTTGCTACCAGTGTGTTGTAACAGTAAAATCATCTATACTACTTTCTAATGACAACATATGCTATGCATGATGTCAGAAATTGTTACTAAGTTGTGAAAACAGATATCTAAGTACAGGATGAATGTTGCTATTACTTGAACAAGTCAAGAGTTTTAACACAAGTTATAATGCTGCAAGCCAATGACAAAAGTAGTATTTATATTTAATGTTTTACTTTCATTACAACTTGATATCATTTGTTGCTCTGTTGCCTTTTGCAGTTGCATACTGCTAAAGAAAAAAATGTGAACATTTAATTTGGCTGCCTTCTGTAACACAAATATGCCTGGCAGTGGTGTGCAGATATCAGCACTTTTGAAAGTACTCAGTGAATAAAGTTCATCTCCCAGATAACTGTTCCTGTGGATCAAGGTATAATTGAAGCGAATTGAATGAAATAAGACAGATGATGCAGGGTTCAAATGCAGTTAATTATTAATTTTACAGAGGCGGGTATTAATGCATATTTACACACCTTTTTTATCACTTTGTTGTAGTGTGAAAGTCAACAATTCTCAGGAATGCTAACAGCATGTGAGCTGTTGTCTGTTTACTTTCACATTATTTGTCATTGGGCAGGATTCACGAAGGCTTGCACGGAGTCTAAGAGTAGTGTAAGACTCCATGCAGCCTTCGCGATCCAGGAACAGCCCAAAGTCCGTGTAAGAGACAAGCTAAAACGTCTCTTACACGGAGTGGACGTGGATAAGCTAATCACCTCACTTGCAGCCGAATAGCATGCAAATGAGGATGATTAGCGATCCAGGAAGCCCAGAACAGCCCGTGTAAGAGCCGTTTTAGCTGCAGAAATGTACTCAGTTGACAACTGAGTACGTTTCTGCAAAAACCACAATGGAGCCATGTCAGCTCCAAATAAAGGGTGCATATGTCTCAGGCAGCATGCCAATGGCCAAATATGTGGCCATTGGCAAGGTAACCCGATGCAAAAATATTAAAAATATAATTTTTTTTTTCGGCGATCGCTGATGTTTAAACCCAGCACAGCCCGTTTGCGTATTGTTTGTATAAAACATATAAACGAAGGTTATAAACCCACAAATGTGGGTTTTATGCAATACATGGAATTTCAATGCAGGGACCAGCAGACCAAAAACAACATGGCCACCATGTAGTGGTTGCTAAGAGGGGAAGCTGAGTCTAAGAGATGTAACTAAGCATTAGTAGGCAATCTGATGCAAATGAGTGTTAGGATACTGAATTCCACTGTCACATAGCAAATGAGCACATTCTGAGTAGTGTAAGAGTTACAGAAGGGGGAGGAACAGAGTAGGAGATAGGTGACATCACAGGGGGGAATGGTAGAAAAAAATGCAATTCATTGGAGGTCAGAGTTACATGACAGATGTCAGACAGATATCATGGAAAGAGGTGTGCCTCTAGATAAGCATGGGAAAGTCAAGAAATGGAAGGTGTACACTGTTGCCTACACCAAAGTTTCTTGCTGGGCGTGCATGCGCATGTGTGCGCGCCATGAAGCGCGAGTAAGACAGTGTGCACACGTGTAAGGCAGACTGCGCATGTGGGAGCATGTTGGTAGCTGTTTAACACTGTTTGCGCAGGTGTGCACGCGTTTTAACCCAAATAAGATGATTCTGAGCCATGTAAGCATGTGTGCGCGCGTGTAAGCCACTGTGAGCGTGTTTCTGCTGGTATACACGCTGCTCCCCCCTGAGGAAACAGAAAGGAAAAAGGAAGCAACATAATTAGTAGGAAGCTACCAGGGAATATTGCTGGAGCTAGCAGGTGAAAACAATTAGAAGCAGGCAATTACACAGGCAGAATAGTAGCTCAGCCCAACACTTAAAAATCTGCAAACAGCAGTGCAAGATGTTTCTCTCAAGAGACACTGCAAGACAGGAGTAAGCTATTAGAAGTGAAAACTGAAAAAGCTGAACTCAGAACAGAAATGTTAGGGGCTGCCATAGCTGTCATAATGAGACATAGGCGACTTGCTGAGGGTGGTGACAATGCAGATGGTGCCAGACAACCCACAGTGAGGAGACGGAGAAGAGTGTACAGGCCCAGGGTCACCTACCATGGGTTACATGAGCTGGAGAGAGTAGAGCGCTATAGAGTGGACAGAGACCTCCTGCAGCAAATAGTGGAGCTGTGCAGGCCACGTCTCACACACAGAACCAACAGAGGGGAACCCATCCCAGTGGAAACCAAGGTATGTGTTGGCCTAAGAATATTAGCAGCAGGTACCTTCCAGAGACCAACTGGTGATATGATGGGGATATCACAGGCATCAGCCTCCAGGGTACTGCACCAGTTCCTGGATGCCATGGCAGCACATGTCGGTGATTATGTATATTTCCCCAATGCCCGTGAGGTATTGGCCAGCAATATGCATCTCTTCCAGCAAATAGCGGAATACCCTGAGGTAGTGGGTGCAATAGACTGCACGCACATACGCATCAAAGCACCAGCCGGTGAGCGGGGTAGGGCCTACATTAACCGCAAGGGCTGCCCCTCCATCAACTGCCAGGTCGTGTGTGATGCCCAGGGCATAATAATGAATGTGTGTGCTGGCTGCCCTGGGAGCTACCATGATTCCCACATCTGGCATTTGACGCAGCTGTACCAGACATTTGCCAATGGGGACATCCCGCACGGACACCTAGTGGGGGATGCAGGTTATGCACTGGAGCCGTGGCTGATGACACCCATCAGAAACGCACACACACCTGAACAGGAATGCCATAATGAGGCACACGCACAAACACGTAATGTAATAGAGCGTGTGTTTGGGCTGCTCAAGTCACGGTTCCGGTGTCTGGACACATCTGGTGGAGCCTTGCAGTACACACCAACTACATGTACCCAAATTGTCATGGTATGTGCTATGCTACATAATATGATCTTGCGAAAACAGCTGCAGCAGGACCAGCATAGGGCCGGGCCAAACAGCCCCCCACCATTGCCAAGGCCATCACAGGCAGAGCGTGACTCAGAGGAGGAACAACCTGAGCCTGCCCCAGTAGGCAGAAGGAGGTGTGCCCAGTATGCCCTGGCCTTGGCAAAGAGGCAACACATAGCACATACAATGGCTCAGTAGGAACCCTGGGAATGATACCCCCTCTGACTCACTCAGATAATAACAGGGATGCCTAAAATGACATGACCTGCTCACAAACATGTACAGGGAGTGTTATATGTGCATCCGACAGAGGCAGCCCCGCAGCACCACCTGAGGCATGAATGCCATGTGTTAAGTAATGTAACATCATGTACTATATGCACACCTGAGGACCCTGACTAACATCCTACCCTCACTAAGCATCATGCCACAATATGACAATGAGATGATCAAGTGCAATAATTGACTGAAGTATCGCAGTTGGTCAAAGGGGATCCAATGTGTGCCAGCCTGGGATGACATGCTGAGCATGACATGATGCTCCACCTGCTAGGACTGGTGTGCACCTATCAGTGCAGGCCGTATGGATACTGGCAAAGGCTGCTGTTACCCACAGCGTGCCCTGAATAGGTAAGGCTCAAAACACAAACCTACCTCCATAGGTATCAGAAGGGATAAGAATAAGATAAGGGATAAGTCGGAACAGCAAGATGCATGCAGTCTAAACTCACCCAGTATGGAGAATGTTGATATCTGTGCTGTAACAAAAAACTGGGTCAAGGCTCACAACAGCACCCTAACACTACCAGGTTACACCTCATACTGTCCTGTACAGCCTCAAAACATGGAACAAGCTACAAAAGGAGGGTGACTAGCAATAATTGTCAAGGATAACCACACCCCCATGTTGGTACCACAACATGAAGCAGCATGGACTAGCCATGGTCAAGTAACAGTGGCTAAAACTGCCCCCCAGTTTATAGCCTGCTACAGACTACTGTCCCAACACCAGGAACTGCACCTGGCCTATGCTGGAATACATGAATATATCAAGTCCTCCAAACCACATTATATTGGGTGACTGAAAATACCCAGACATAGACTGTGAGCATTATACTAACTCCAACACTGTAGGACAAAAGTTCATAGAATCCATAAACCAAAATGCCCAGGAACAACTTACCACTCCCACAAGAGGGGTAAGCATACTGGATGTGATAACCAGCAACATGGGTACTGGATGGCAAGACGAGAAGTGTATTGCTCACTGGTAAAACCAGACCATAGAGTAATCACACTGGATATACAAATCCTGACCACAGTCCCTGGCCAGAAAACCACAGTGGAAAACATGTGTAAAGCAATATTTGCACTCCTCCAAACTGATTTGGAATCCATTAAAGGTCCTGTGCAGGTGCAAAATATGGGCCACACCTCAGAACCTGTAATACAGCCATTCCATGAACACTGCCAGGAATGCTTGGATTATGCAATCCTAAATTAAAACAAGACACAATGCCATACACGCAGGCATCAGGCATGGTGGACACCAGCCATAACCAAACCATGCACGAGAATGAGGAAGCTACTACATGATAGAGCACACATAAACAATGAAGTAATCACTGATCAGTAGTATGGCAATAAAATACGTCCACACATACAATCCACTAAGGCCAGCCACAACAAGTTGAATCTGTGAATCTTGAGGCAATGTTACACCTGCCCCAAGTACACAGACAGCCCCCAACTCCTCCCAAGAAATACAAATATATGTGAGAGATGCAACCATCTATCCAAACTGGAGGCTGAGCTCCCTCAACTCAGTACTCCTAAAACTAGTCAGGAGGAGAAGGTAACCACACACACCACAAACACAGTCCCACATAGACCTATCACAACTGCAAACCAAAGACATAAACACAGAAAAACATTCCCGGAGGCACAAATTACAAACAGCACACCAACAGAGGCCTCTAAAGCAGACAGCCAATCAAACAACTTCCAAACATAGCACATGCAACACATAGTACACAAAGCTGGTATGCCAAACAGTCACAGGCCAGAAGGAGAAACAACATGCCTGATACAGTTGTAATAGGTGACTCCATAGCGAGACACACTGTTGTCCCGCACACCAGACTGAACAAGGGAAAGGGTACAGTAAGCTGCCTGTAGGCTGCCACAATACGCCACATAACACAAGTATGCAGGTCACCCCAAAGCAAGTAGAAATATGATGCAGTCATAGTCCATGCTGGTGTGAATGATCTGAGATGTACCTCCCTAGACTCCATGAAAAGAGACATAGATGAGCTCTCTGATTATGTAGTCCAGGCCGGTATGACACTCACCATTTGCAGTATCCTACCCTTACCAAGAATGATGTCACAGTACAAACACGGAATGATCAGTTATAACAAGTGGCACACTTACTGGTGTCATTCCAAGGGGATCCAATGTCTGTCTGCTTGGGATGTCATGCTTGACAAGCCACGCAGCTGTTCCAGGGATGGCTTGCACCTGTTACCCCTGGGCATCTGGATATTGGATAAGGCTTTTGCCACCTCCATAGAGCCTTTCGTAGGCAAAGCTGAAAAGACTAACCCACCACCCTAGAAAACATAAGTGGAAAGAAACATAAGGGTAATGCTGACCAATGCCAGATGTGTAAACCCCAATATGCATGCTCCCGAGGCCATCCCCAGTATGGAGAACATCGATGTCTGTGCAGTGACAGAAACCTTCTGCAAGCCTCCTGACAGCACACCAGCACTACCAGGTTATACCACATATCATGCGTCATGGCCCCAAAACCTGGAACAAAACATAAAAGGAGGGTGAGTATCCATATTCCACACAGACACCCATACTTCCAGGTAACTGACAATGCACAAGGCATTGGAGTCCACCCATGTGCAACTAACTGTAGGCAAGACTGCTGTACAGTCTGTAGCATGCTACAGACCACACTCTCACACACAGGATCCCCACCCAGCAGTCATGAAGCCACTGGACAGTATGAATGTCCCACCAAATACCAAACAAGGTACCACAAATTACCACATAGGTGGTAAACCATTATGTACGGAAGGAGTAATCAGGGACCTAGGGACACAAGTGGACAGTAACCTGTTATGTGACACTCACATTGCCAATGTGGCTAGGAAGATTGTCTACATTGGACACCGTATCATGAAAGGATTCACATCTACGTCAACAGAGGTCATTGTGCCCCTATACTGTTTTCTTATCACACTCATAATCTAGTACAATGCCTCATATGGGATGTACCTTAACTGACACCTGCAGCAGTTAGAAAGACCTCAAAGGTACCTCACCAAGAGGATAAAGGGTCTCAAATATATGTCATATGCTGCCTGGCTGTAGACACCCCAGCTGAATGCAGTCACATACTGCCTACACAGAGACATTGCATGCCTGTTGTACAAGGCCATGCCCAACACAGGAGTAATGGACATGCTCCACCCCAGAAAACTCAAAGCCATCGGAGCTGTGAGAGTGAGAGATGTCAACCTCAACACATAATGAAATAGGATGTGCTGGAGGGACAGATACATAATCCAGAGGCTCCCCACACCCTGGACCAGAATCCCACTCCATGTTAGGCAGAGCCCCTCACTGACACTCTTCAACAGGAATCTTGCCAAGTGGATGGATGATCGTAGAGTTACACTGGGGGTCTTCACTGTGTCATGTCCAGACAGAGGCACAGCAAAGCAAATCATAAATGGCCATAATATTCACATAGCAAGGGGTGGCGAAAGCCACACACACTCTGGCTAGGCTAACAAATGCCCTAGGGTGGATAGCCTAGTATGAACCTACGAACCTATGAAGATACAAATTGTACAGGACACTAAGGATAATCCCAAGGCTTTCACAACTGATGGTAGGAACCGTGTTGGGAATTCACAGATATGCTCTGAATCACACAAATATCACAAACAACATACCAAACACACACACATATTGTCAACATACATCCTGACAGGTGCAGTGCAACCCCCCCCCCCCCCCAGAATGCAAAATATCTATCCCAGCAGACTGCTGGCCCCCTGACATTGCAGATGCTGATGTAACAGCCAGCATCTACAAAGCAAAACACACAGCAGCAATGGTATGAGATGGTGTCCTGGGCTGAGTCCAACATGGACTCCAAGACGAATGGAATGCCAAATCACACTACTGCTCAATGTCAGCCTTACCACAGGATATGTACCCAGAGAGCAGTGTACAACAACAGTGGTCCTTCTCAACAAAGGTGTTGCCTGAATGGATACTGAAAACTACCACCCCAGAATCCTGAGAAGCTCGGTCTGCACAGCTATGGAAAGGATCAGCATGTACCACAGACATAAATATATTGGGGACCTACTGACACTGGACCCTACCCAGTGTGGCTTTCTTAAGTGCAGATCCTGCCCCTAAACATGTTTGACTCAAATGAAACAGTCATTAAAATCATTGTTGAGGGCAATGTGGTCCATACAGCGTAGCTGGACCTTGCAAAGGCTTCTATACAATACCCTACGTGTTCATTATAGATATGCTCACCAGCTTAAATATAAGCCCCTATGTCAGTAGAGGGGTTGCAAACCAGACCAAGGACAGAACAGACATGGTCAGACATGCTGCAGCCATGTCAGACTACAAACCAGATATAACTGTCATCCCACAAGGCTTGGTCCTGGGATCTCCCTCATCTGGTATATATGTCCCATAGGTACAGGCCAGCTTGGAAGGACTGTGTCTGAACATGTTTGCAGAGGACTACAAACTGCTCACTATATATGATCCACCAGCTGACACAAGCATCCCACAAAAGGGCCACATAGAAACAGACAACTGGTGCCATAGCCATGTCAGCAAGCTAATTGCAGAAAAGTGTATAGTCAACCCCCGTGGATATACAGTAAGTGCCCACCAATTACCACATAGGTGTTAACCCATTACGTACTTAACATGTAATGAGAGACCTGGGGACACAAGGTGATAGATATCCTGCATTGGACAAACATGTGCTGTAGTGTTTACAGAAACATACCGTATACCCACCTAATCATGAGGGTTGTCAGATCTAGATAAGGGGAGGTCATTGTGGCTCTGCAGTCATCCTTCATCAGTGTTACAATTGACTACAATAGCCCCTGTGGGATGCACCTCAGCAGACACCTCCATCAACTGTAAAGTCCCCAACAGTACCTCACCAGGAGTATCAAAGAGTTTGCACAGATGCCATGTGTTGCCTGATTAAACAACCTGCAGCTACACACACTGCCATACTGCCCACCCAGAGGCAAGCTGTGCCTGATGTATAAAGCCATGTCCAAGCTGGTATCAATAAACATGCTGCACCTTGTACAATCTGAATGGCAGTGAGCTATGCACATGAGAGACCTGAACCCCAGCACTGACTTACATAGGACAAGCTGTACTGCATGATCCATAACACAGAAGCCACCCCCACCCATGAGTAAACTCCCAGTACAGGCTACCCATAGAGTCACTTATCGATTCTCCTCAAGAGGAATCTTGATGAGTGGATGGGAGATGGTAGCTTTATCCTGGGTATCACTGTCATGTCACAGGTAGACAGCGGCACAGTATACTAACCATGACATATGTCATGGCAAACTCCACTTACAATGTGTGTTGAAGGACAAACACACTCTCCAACTAGCATTAGACATGGACAAGGGCACATCGCTAGTGTTTGCAAATGTACACCTATGTTTTGGAATACACTACCAATGTTGGACAAGCCTGGTTTAAGTAGTTCATATCTGAACATAATGCAACATGGTCAGATGTGCACAACTGGCCCCTAACCAGTCTGTTGTGCTCTCTATGGAAATGTAAAGCAGTGATAGGACTAAAGCCCAGGATACTGTCCACCACAGTCAAAGTACTGAACCAGTACACTATACAGTACTACAGTGTTAGGTCAGTGTGAAAGGATGTTGACAACTGTATGCAAAGTATCCCATGCAAACCCTGCAGGCACAGTATAATCCTGTTGTGTTTACACACAAAGCAGTTGTACAGTAACTACACAACATGACATACAACACACAACCATAAACGGGAGATATTTGTTGAAGTTCACACTCATCCACAAATGTGGTGGGCTGCAGAGTTCAACATATGGAATGCTCACACTGGGCATGCTCACACACTTTGATAAATGAGACATATGTCAGACAACATGCCATGGGAAGGCTGAACTGGGCATGCTCACACACACAGGCCAACTCTCAGTTTAGCAGTTGGCCACACATATCTGGTATTTTTACGTGTTATTCCAGGAACCAACCACATTACAGCAATCTGCCCAGTGCACACAGTTAAATGACTACAGAGACATACGTGATATAGTGGATCCCTCCCATATGCAAACATCTTCCAGAGATACACAAGTTGTTCATACAAACAGGAAATGCTATGGCAATAAAGACGTGCAAACAGTCTATCAGCAACAAATAATGTGCATTTGACAATTAAACATATGGGTGTAGAGGTCAACACTAGGCTGTTTGCCCTAGGGAATGACAGCTTATCCAGAGTGTGCTTGGCATCTGCCTCCCCACAGGATGCACATTCCCCTTTCTAAACAACGATGATGTCAGCACCCTATAAGTACAGCAGGAAAAGAGAAACATCCCAATAATGCGAATAGCGCACTCTATCAGCAACAAATAATGTGCATTTGACAATTAAACATATGGGTGTAGAGGTCAACACTAGGCTGTTTGCCCTAGGGAATGACAGCTTAGCCAGAGTGTGCTTGGCATCTGCCTCCCCACAGGATGCACATTCCCCTTTCTAAACAACGATGATGTCAGCACCCTATAAGTACAGCAGGAGAAGAAAAACATCCCAATAATGCGAATAGCGCACTCCGCTAATGCGTCCGTGTCAAGTGTCATAATTAGGTAGGGGATTGAATCCTGCAAATGCTCATTGTGTGTGTGTGAGTGGGGTTGGTGTGTGTGCAAGTCTGTGGGAGGGAAATGTCCCTTTTGGCAACTGGGAAAACACACTACAAGATGCACATTCCCCTTTCTAAACACTGATGATGTCAGCACCCTATAAGTATAGCAAGAGAAGGCAAGCCTCCCAGTAATGCGAATAGCGCATGACGCTAATGCATCTGTCTCAAGTGTCATAACATTGTTAGGTAGGGGTTTGAATCCTGCAAACGCTCAGTGTGTGTGTTTGGCTGAGGGGGGTTAGTGTGTGTGTGTGAGGGAAATGTCCCTTTTGGCAACTAGGAGAACAGACTACAGGATGCACATTCCCCTTTCTAAACACTGATGATGTAAGCACCCTACAAGTACAGCAGGAGAAGAGAAACCTCCCAGTAATGCGAATAGCACGCTCTGCTAATTCATCCGTCTCTAGTGTCATAACTTAGTTAAGTAGGGGTTTGAATCCTGCAAATAGTAAGGGTGTGTGTTTGGCAGAGGGGAGTTAGTGTGTGTGAGAGAAATGTCTCTTTTGGCAACTAGGAGAACAGACTACAGGATGCACATTCCCCTTTCTAAACACTGATGATGTCAGCACCCTATAAGTAAAGCAGGAGAAAGAAAACCTCCCAGTAATGCGAATAGCACGCTCTACTAATGTGTCCATCTCAAATGTCATAACATCGTTAGGTAGGGGTTTGAATCCTGCAAATGGCAAGTGTGTATGTTTGGCTGAGGGGGGTTAGTGTGTGTGTGTGAGAGAAATGTCCCTTTTGGCAACTAGGAGAACAGACTACAGGATGCACATTCCCCTTTCTAAACACTGAAGATGTCAGCACCCTATAAGTACAGCAGGAGAAGGTAAACCTCCTAGTAATGCGAATAGCGTGCTCTGCTAATGCATCCATCTGGAGTGTCATAATATAATTAGGTAGGGGTTTGAATCCTGCGAAGGGCAAGTGTGTATATTTGGCTGAGGGGGGTTAGTGTGTGTGCAGTTTTGTGTGAGAGAAATGTCCCTTTTGGCAACTAGGAGAACAGACTACAGGATGCACATTCCCCTTTCTAAACACTGATGATGTCAGCACCCCACAAGTACAGCAGGAGAAGGTATGTGGCATGGACAATGACTAAGTCATATGTGTCCATGCCTCTGACTGACCTGTATGCTTGTGTTATGTGGTGGACCATAGTGCCCCACAGGCATATCACTGTGACCTTCACCTTGTCCAGCCTGGTGAGCGTGACCTCACTGTACCGGACAATAAAGGTAGCTAACACAACTGTGGCAGGTGTGTTGTCTAGTCGTACAGGCTGTGACTGGCACACAGGATTTGTGTGCTATGTGTTATGTGTGATGTATTCAGGCATAACGTATGCCTGTGTGCCAGCTGCAGAGGTGTGTGCAGCTCAGGCAGGATGCTATTCTAAGGCTCCACGAATGGCCCAGTGTGTTCACGTGCTTGTATTGCTGTCAGTGTAGGTCTACATCAGACTGGTATTGTAGTCACTGTAGTATTTCATGCCACCTGACAGGTTATGCCAGTACTGGGTTCAGAGTGCTTAGTCCCCAGTTTGGCTATATGGTTCCATCTCATACATGTGTTGTATGTCCATGTGTAGGGGAGAGGGTTGACTGTGTACATGTGGCAGCTGTGACATTGCCACATGACCCACATATTCCACAACTGTAGCATAGAGGTGACTGACAACTGACCTTTGAACATGCTACCATAGTATTGTGATTGCCATGGTGATTAACAGCACATAGGGCCAATGGGGAACAAGGTACATAGGTTCATAGGTTCATAGCGTCACGCTAGGCAATCTGCCCTAGGGCATTTAAGAACCTAGCCAGAATGTGTTTGGCTGTCGCCATCCATTGTAAATATATCTTGCCATGCCCTTTTCCGAGGTTAGTATACTGTGCCTCTGTCTAACAGTGACACAGAAGTGATACCTGGGGTAAACCTACAATGTCCCATCCACTCATCAAGATTCCTCTTGAAGAGAGTCAATGAGGGACTCTGCCTAACCTGGACTGGGATTTTATTCCAGAGTGAAGTGAGCCTCTGGGTTATGAATCTGTCCCTCCAGCATGTCCTATTTATTTCAGTGCTGTGGCTCAGGTCTCTCAAGCATGTATCCCGATGGGATTTGGATATTCTCAGGTGCAGCATGCCCATTAATTCCGGGTTTGACATGGTGTTATACCTTAGGCACAGATTGCCTCTGAACAGGCGGTATGCCACTGAGTAGAGCTGGGGTTTATTTAACCGGTCAGCATATGGCATCTGTTTGAGCCCTTTGATCCTCTTGGTGAGGTACTTGTGGGGTCTTTAAAGTTGCTGCAGGTGTCTGGTAAGGTACATCCCGACAGGGGGATTGTACTCAATTATGGGCCTGATGAGGGATGAGTAAAGAAGCACGATGTCCTCCCCTGATGTAGATGTGAATCCCTTCATGATGGGGTGGGCTATATACAATGTCTTTCTAACCACTTTGGCCACGTGGTTGTCAAATGAGAGATTGCTATCATCTTGGGTCCCCAGGTCCCTAATTACTTCTTCTGTATGTAATGGAGTACCACCTATGTGGTACTTTGTGGGCACTTTGTTTTTGCCAAAGGGGATGACTATACACACTTCTGCATTCAGCTGGAGGCCATGGCTCTGGCACAAGTTGTGTGTTTCTATGATGCCCCTTTGGAAGATGCTTGTGTCGGCTGGAGAGTCGATTATGGCAGCCAGTTTGCAGTCATCTGCATATTTGGTCAGCCACAGTCCTTCTGTGTTGGCCTGTACCTCCGATAAATATATACCAAACAAGAGAGGTCCCAGGACTGAGCCTTGTGGGACACCACTCGTAACTGGTTTGGAGTCTGGCATGGCTCCAGTAATTCTAACCATGTGGGTTCTGTCCTTGAGCCAGTGTGCAATCCATCTAGTGCCATAGGGGCTTATATTTAAGCTGGTGAGCTTCTCTAGAATGCCCGAGTGGGGTATTGTTTTGAAGGCTTTTGCGAGGTCCAGGTAGGCTGTGTGAACCACCTTCCCCTCGTCAATGGCCTTGGTGACTGTTTCAAAGAAATCAACCAGGTTTGAGAGGCAGGATCTGCCCTTAACAAAGCCAAACTGGGTATGAACCAGTGTCTGTAGGTCCGCAATATCTATATTTATGTGGTCCATAATGATCCTTTCCATAGCTCTGCAGACCAAGCTAGTGTGGCTTATGGGGTGATAGTGTCCAGGATCTGTTGAGGCACCACCTTTCTGTAGCGGGACCACTGTTGCTGTATGCCACACTTTGGACACATATCCTGTAGTAAGGCTGGGATTGAACAGTAGGTTTATGTTTGGTTGTAGCACGTCTTGGAGGTCATGTAGGACACAGCCCGGGACACTGTCTCATCCCATTGATGCAGTGTGTATTGCTTTGGAGAGGGCGGCTCTTACCTGAGCATCTGAGATGTCAGGGGGGCAGCACTCTGCTGGGATACATATTTGCCCTTTCAGTGTGGAGGGGGGTGAGAAGTTTGCACTGAACCTGTCAGCTAGAATGTTGGCAATGTCTGTGGGTTTGGTGTTTCTATTGACATTTTGGACTACCTCTGAGCATATCTGGGAATTACCACCCAGGTTCCTAACATAACTAAAGAAAGCCTTGTGATTATCCTTAGTGTCCTGTGCAATTTCTCTTGAAGCTGGCCTTAGACAATCTTATGAGTGCCTGTAGTTATTTGCTAATACTGATCAGTGATGCCTTCCCTATTTGGGAATTTGCTGTATCATTTAGTAGCTTCCTCCTTCTATTGTGTAGTTTGTTTATGGCTGGGGTCCACCAGACAGGACGTCTGCCTTTGGAGGATTGGGTCTTGGTGTTATTCGGGATCACGTGATCCATGCATTCCTGAAGGTGTCCATAGAATGCGTTTATAGAGGAATCTGCGGTCTGGTCTGTAGTTTCCACAGGCCCGGGGGCTTTGAAGGTTTCCACCTCAGTTTTGAAAAGTGTGAATTTGCTTTAGAGAAGTTGTTCACATGATCCATGCATTCCTGAAGGTGTCCATAGAATGCGTTTATAGAGGAATCTGCGGTCTGGTCTGTAGTTTCCACAGGCCCGGGGGCTTTGAAGGTTTCCACCTCAGTTTTGAAAAGTGTGAATTTGCTTTAGAGAAGTTGTTCACTGTGGTGTTCTGGGCAGGGGGTGGGGTCGGGATGTGAATATCCAGTGAGATTAGTTTATGGTCCGATCTTACCAGTGAGGGATACACTTCTGGTCTGGAGCATAGAGTCCCCATGTTGGTGATGATCAGGTCCAGTATGTTTCCCCTTCTTGTGGGAGTGGTAACAAGTTGTTCCATAGCATTTGAGCTCATATATTCTAGGAATCTTTGGCCTAGGGTGTTGGAGCTAGAGTCATGCTCCCAGTTCATGTTTGGGTAGTTGACGTCGCCCAATATAATGGTGTTTGGAGAGACCTTCATATTTCCACTGTTCACAGGACGTCCAAGTGCAGTTCTTGGGTTTGGGAGGGTGGTCTGTAGCAGGCTATAACCTGGAAGGCAGTTTCACCCATTGTTAGTTGCACATGGATAGTCTCTGATGCTTGGTGCTTTGCCACCAACCTGGAGGTGTGGGTATCTTTGATGAATATCAATAATCCCCCTCCATTTGTGGTTCGTTCCAAGTTTTGGGGCTGAAAAGCATGGTATGAGGTTAAACCTGGTAGTGCTGGTGTGCTCTCAGTAGCCCGGAACCAGGCATCTGTTACTGCACAGATATCAATGTTCTCCATGCCAAGGAGAGTTTTGGGTGCATGCATCTTGAGGTTTAGACTTCTGGCGTTGGGTAGCATTACTCTTTGTTTCTTATCCCTTGTGATACCTATGAAGGTGGGTTTGTCATTTGAGCCTTGCCTAACATAGGCACTATGGGGGTAGCAAGAGCCTTTGCCAATATCTGAAAGCCCAGGGGTGACAGGTGCAGGCCGTCCCTAGCGAAGCAGGTGGTTCAACAGAAGATGAATATGTGAGGGTGTAGTGCCTGTGATTAGTTAGCAGTAGCATATATGACTGCTCACGTGGACACATGCCAGGTAAGTCATATGCAATGTGTCACAGGCAACGTACATGTGAAAAGGACAAACAGTGACATTCTGTCAAGTGAGACATGGACATACATATAGTAAGCTATGCAGATGGCACTAGGAGTCCACAGAAGCTCTATAACTATGCATTGCAGGTGGGATCAGTATTCCAGGCTAATTGCAAGCAAACATGCATGAAAACAAAGCTACAGTAAACAGGGCTGCATGTAGTCCATTGTACAACAAACAAGCTGTACCACTTCCAGTAGGTAACACTGCAAATATGCAGGCACTATGCACATGTACATGGAAATGCACGGGTCAGATGGCTAGGGTCCAGTCTCAGCGCACACAAGTGTACAGACCATGTACTCTCAGGATGTACAATAACTGGATGGAAACCCATGTGCTCAAACCTGCAGTAATACACATGTCAAATAACAGACACTGAGCCTTCACTCAGTGGTTCCATACTTAGTAGGATGTATGCTACCTGGCCTGCCACCACAGTATCCCTGACATATATGGGGACTCTCCCTCCTGTGACAGTTAGTTTTGTTTGTTGGGGCTGTCTAGCATGGTATGAGATGTGAGCTTGCAGTGCTAGAGTGCTCCTGTGTGTTCTGTACCAGTCGTGTAGTACTGCACACATATCAACATCCTCAAACATCCACATTGCAGAGTCCAGTGTGGGCAACATGCCACTTGCAGTTTACATGTCCATCATTGCGTATTACTACATTCATTACCTTATCCCCTGTGCTACCTATGTATGTAGCCTTCTGTTGACATCCTTACCACCAGTATGCCAACATGTGCAGATGATACACTATGGTACTTACCATGGGTGTAGACAACAGTACATGACAATCACACCCTTACAGGCATGCTGTGATATACCCACAATTAATTAAGCACACAGTACTGTTAACAACATGATACTATTACTACACATCTATGTGGTCACCCTGTGCATCAGCAACATGTTAACCTGTATCTGCCCAGTTGTTACAGATTGCAGGAGGTGGCACAGTTTCATCATATGCACAGGGTGTGAACTTGGTATGCCTGAGTCAGCCACCGATACCACCGATTGACATGTATGTGTATGTGTGTTGGTGAGGGACAGCAGTAGAAGGTGGGGCAATGTTGATGCAGTGTGTGCATGTATGCGGTAGCCCTAGGTGTTGTCAATTCGCATGTGTGTATGGATGCACACAGTTCCACCTCATGGCTGCCATATACTGGTGTTTGTGGACAGCCACAGACTGTACCTGCCAGGTCATACAGATCAGTATCTCTGGCCACGGACACGGTACCTGTGCCTTGCAGGGGTGCTACGGACCGTATCCGGTACCAACCCAGACTGGGTACTGTCATCAGAAGCAGGTGTTCGTTGACTGGACACAGATCCCTGTCGGGCCTGGCCAGAGCCACGTGCACGTGGTCTCCTGGGGCGGTCTGACGACAGCACAGACCCAGCATTGCTGGGGCTGCTGCTGGCACTATGGGGGCGGCCGCGGCCCTGTTGTCGTCCACGACGACTGCCAGCTGCTGCTGTTGCTAGCATACGCCCACGTCGACGCCTCAACCATCCACCATTGCCCTGGCTCATGGACATGTAGTTGTGGAACCAGTCTAATATGTCCCCACAACGTCTGTCTATGACATCGGTGAAATTACGGATGGCAGCCGCAATGTCACGCATACTGTCAGTCATGGCTGTGCGACATGCTGTCAGCTCCCTCAGACCCTGTCTGGTGTACCATTCCATACGTGACTGTGCCTGCATGACAGCCCGAAACATAGCTGAGGTTGTAAGATCTCTGTGGGCACGTCTGACAGGGGCAGTACGCCCACAGATGCTCCCACGAGAACCCCTGGACATCTGTCTGTGTGGTACCATCTCTGGGCCATGCCCATGGCTGCTGTGTGGGGAGGCATGTGCCACAGACACCACATTACCCTGGTCAATGCCCACTGTATGCTGTCCATCACCTAGGGACATTGGTGACAAAGGGTGTATTGGCAGGATAACTGTGCGCATTGATGGGGTCGACAGCTGTGTACTATCAATCGGCTGACCAATGGCGGACCCTGGCATACCTTCTTGTGCCATTACACAGATGTCATCATTATCAGTACCCATAGCACCTGATTCAGGTTCCCTGCTACATAACATCAGAGCAGCACCAGAACCTGTGGGAGGGAAACAGGAAACACAGTTTACAATGTCTACACATTACCAGTGATGCACACATCCACACATGCACAGGTCCAGACATGCACACATGCACACATGCACAGGTGCACACATGCGCACATGCACACATGCACAGGTGCACACATGCACAGGTGCACACATGCACACATGCACAGGTGCACACATGCACACATGCACACATGCACACATGCAGAGGTGCACACATGCGCACATGCACACATGCACAGGTGCACACATGCACACATGCGCACATGCACACATGTGCACATGCACAGGTGCACACATGCACACATGCACACATGCACAGGTGCACAAATGCACACATGCACACATGCACACATGCACAGGTGCACACATGCACTCATGCACACATGCACACATGCACACAGTTTCACACAATTGTACAGTACTCAGTATGCGTGATATCAACACACAGACACAGACACACCTACATGCATGCAAAGAGCACTACTAAGTGAGCCTAATATTACTATTACTATCAAGACTATTACAGGTATTGTTAATACACACTCACCAGCATGGATAGGCTGCATTGCTGTTACACCGGAGGGACCTGCAGATGTGAAGAAACTAATGTCAGTGGGCACAACTGTGCCATTGTTACTGAGTATGATACAGGTCAGTAGTACAACAGTCGCCTTTCACAGGTCAGCTGCTAATATTGAGGATATCACACTTGCACATTAAATACTATGGTGACAGCTACAAACCAAGGACACACCTCACACATGCATTAACTACCAGTGTACACAACAGTCAACTATACATATGGCATATTACCTGCATTCTCACTGTCTTGTTGCTGCGTGGCTTCAGCCTCCATCATAATGCATGTCTGCTGCTGTTGTTGTTGCTGGTGGACTGGAGCCACTACACTCATGAGTAGTCCCTCCAGTCTGGTGAGTGGGGGATGTATAGCCACCCCACCACCTGTGGCAACCTGTTGCCTGTGGATATCCGGCGCACGCTGATGGACATTTCTGATTAAATCACTGCAGTGATGTCGTACCTGCTCATATGTCCTATTATGTGTGCCTATGTCATTTACCTGATGGACCAGGTCTTGCCACAGTGCAGCCCTCTCCTGCTGATTCTGGCTGGTGCGGGAAAAGAGTATTGCATAATCCCGCACCAGGCTCTGGTGTATCTCCTCATCCTCAGCTGTGGAGTAAGCGGGATTCCGCGGGTGAGCCATGTACCTGAAAAAGAAAATAACCTGATATCAGCAATATATGTCATCAGAATTTGGCACACATACTACACATGCTACTCGACTGTTATGATACAACATATCTCACATATATAGCATCTGTCTGTCTATTGGTGGATACACATGTAAATGGCCAGGTATCAGTGCTCAGCCAGCAACTGTGCAACAGTACCTGGCACACTCCATATGACATACTACCAAACCCCAGCAGTCAGAACACTGATTCAGGTCAAGAGCACATCCTCACTCTGGGGGTTTGTATCTAAGTACTGTATGGCCTACATCATCAACTACTGTGAGCTGACCACACACTAATTGCCCTGGATATACATATCCCACCTCCACCACCAGCACAAATGACTATAGTGAATAACATTGCAGATGCAAACTTTACACTTTGTAACACTGACATGGTATCCTTTCAGCCCACTGGGCCAGTGGCAGATACAACCCACAATGCTGACCCCTACACAAATGCTTTCTACAGACATCTCCGAGAATGCATGGATCATGCAATCCCATATATGACCAAGACACTCTCCAGAAAGGGACAGCATCCTGTGTGGTGGACCCCAGCCATAGACATATTGTATTACAAAAGATGGAAGCTACTGCAAGACAGAGCATAATTCCATAAAGGGAAGGCATGTCTGAGCAGCACTAGTAAGGATCTATTTTCCATCATGCAAACATCCATGGGCAACTTTGAGAGGGAAATCAAGAGGGACACTACAGATAACCAGAAGGCCTTCTTCAGTTATGTTAGCAACCTGGTCAGAATCCATCCTCTATGCCCATAGTTAGTACACAACAACAAATATTTTACTGAAACCACAGATATTGACAACATTGTGACAGACCGGTACAGTGCAGGTGTCACCCTGCCCTCTCCCCCAAAATAAGACATAGTTATCCCAGCTGACTGTAAACTCCCTGTCATCACAGATGTCCAGGTGAGAGCCGCCCTCATGAAAGCAGAATACACAACATGACTGGGACCTGATGGTATCCCCAGTTGCATGCTACATAAACTCTGACAGGAGCTAAACACACATATAGAAGTGCTATGTAACACTAGCCTGACTACAGGATATGTACCTGTACACTGGCGCACAGCAGCAGTGGTTCCACTCCACGAAGGAGGCACCTCAACATACCAATACAATACAACACAATACATTACAATACAATACTATACAATATGCTATTGCCCCTGGGATTACAGCAGCATACTCTTCTGCTACCCTGACCATTGTGACACATGTGGTGTGATGGTACCTGCTGCTGTCACACAGTTACACAGGGTGACTCATATGGCATATTACCTATCTGACTAACATTCAGCAGGGGTATGTGTGACATGTACTCATGGGGAGTCTTGCTTCTTAGCACTGTGTGGTTTATTGCAGGGTATGTCTTATCTGTGGGTAGGAGCTTTTACCTACATATGTGCTCTCTATTGCAGTGGCATGGACGACACACAGCAGTCATTTAGGTTGTGGATGGTGTGAGGTGTTACTATGGTTGTTGGACATCTATCATGGGTGTAACTTACGTATGCAAATCCGGGAGTGGTAACCTCTATGTGGGTAGTATGTGTGTGCTCTGTGGTGTTGTCAGTCACTGTGCATTGGTAATGTGTTTGAGTGCATTGTCACAGTGTTGTACATGTCACTGTGTCCTTCTCCATATCTGTAGCTGTCAAGTGAGGTCCATACCATGGCATCCATTATGTGGTGTGGAGGGGTACACCGACCTGCATGTCCATAGCTGACACACCATGTCTGCTGACACATACCATGTGCAGGTATTCCAGGAATAGTGTGCCACTGTGAATATCATTGGGGCCACTATTGTACACATTTATGACACTGTTCACCCCTGACACATGCAGTGGTGGGCAGCCAATCACATATCTGGTGGTTACTGGTGTAGGTGATTTGAAATGGGGTATGGTACTCCAGTTTTGACACTGGTGTTCATTCCATGCCTTTGTCACCAGGCACCTGTTGCAATACATCTGTACACATGTGTCTCACTCAGAATATATTTACATCTCTCTCTCTCTCTCTCTCTCTCTATATATATATATATATATATATATATATGTATATAGATATATCTATATGTATATATATATATATATATATATATATATATATATATATGTCTGTATACATGTACACATATATATATATATATATATATATATATATATATATACTGATGTACATATATTGCTATAGATGTGGAGAGGGGGGCACAGAGGGGTGAGAGTGACAGAGGGGTGGAACAGGGGTGTTGAGGTCGTCATATACAGTCATACCTGTAGATTGTCAGATCAGTCTGTCTATGTATATGTATCTACATATATCTATATCTGTATGTGTGCATTACATATATATGTTTGTACATATTCTATCTATCTACATCTGTCTATGTATTCCTACATCTCTCTCTATGTATGTATACATATATGCATATTTTATATACATATATATATATATATATATATATATATATATATATATATATATATATATATACATACATACATACATATTTTGACATACATACGTATCCATATGATAGACAGGTATATCAACATGTTTGTCTACCATACTGTATACACACACTAACATATTGCTAAACATACATAACTGTGAAACCTACTTTGTACATTGCACTACAACCTACAGTCAACCTACATTGATATGTGCACATAGATGCTCTCACATACAAATATATGTACAGCCTTCACTGATAGTTGCTGTATGTCCCCTGCCCTTTACACATCTTCATATACATATGGATACAGACCAATGACACATATGGAGGGTTCACAGTATGTAGACCTTTATAGTATTACTTTACATTACCTGTGTTTGTCACAGCTGCTTGTGTTGCCATCTGGTTTTCTATCCTGCTGCTCCACTTCCCAGTTGTCAGCTTTCAAGTGGCTGTTGCTGAACAGTTTTGTTTGTGTCTGCTTAATTTCAATTTTCTCTGTCTCTGTCTCTGTCTCTGTCTCTCTCTCTCTCTCTCTCTCTCTCTCTGTCTGTCTGTCTGTCTGTCTCTCACGTCCTCCACAGGGTGCAATGAAAGTATTGCATGTGTGGACTGGGAGTACAGCATACTTTTGTAGGTATCTGCATATGCCCATGTGATGGCCTCTGCACCAATTGTTAGCCAGCATTTGCTAATTGCATGCAGCCAGTTGTGTACTGATTGCAGTTCTCACTGTGATTTCAGAACAGTGCTATAAAAAGGTATGTGAGATAGGCGTAGCCCTTTCAGATTTTAAGGACAGGGACCATGCTGGTATGCTGTGGACAATGTTCTGTGAGTGTAAATGTTGGTATCTCTCTCATATTTCCAGCTGTGTTGTAGATTAACATTCCTCCATTCATTTCTCCAGTTTCCTGTACTAACTGTGTATGTACACTGACACCTACAACTACTACTACAGTTAATGTGTGTATGTGTGCTTTCCTTTCACTTTTGCTTGCACTTTGTTGCTAAGGCTTCAATATTTGCCCTTTATAGTCACTACTTGTATGCCTGCTAGGTGTCCTGACTGTAGTGTGTTGCTGTAGCTTTCCTATTTCCATGTACATTCACACCTTGGAATGCTTGCTATATTTTATTTTATTTTATTTTATTTATTTTATTTTACATTTGTTGACCGGGCTAGTCTAACTGGATACATGTCCATTTTGAGTAGAGGCCCGGGGAGAATAGCTCCAAGCATAAGAATAACAATATAACAAAAGCAAATAAGTAAAATAGAGTAATAAAGCAACAGTACCATAGTAACATAGGTAAAATGAGAAAAGCAAATGGGACTAACAAACAGTGACTAGAAAACATTTAGGCAAAAGCTAGACCAGACATAAACAAGCAAATGCACTAGACAGCACCAGGGCAATTGCAGAAAGAACAAAGTTCCCAAATCCTATCAAATTACTAAGAATAAAACAAGAGGAGAGAAATAAGTTTTGGAGGCAAGAGGGAGGGCTAGGGTTGAAATAGGAGTGAAATACAGGTTTCAGTCTGGGTTAGCACAAGGACAGAGCCACTTAGTTTTTAGATGTTCTTTTATTTGCTTTTTGAATTGAGAAGCAGATGCTAGTGTAGATAGTTCAGGAGGGAGCTGATTCCATTTTTTTCCTATAGTGTTTGAGAAAAGAGAGTCACCAGCTTTGTTGTTTGATTTAGTTAAGGAGACAAGTAGTTTATTTGCAGAACGTAGTGTAGCCAGGTTTTTATGTGGAGAGATCAGATTAGAGAGGATGGGGGTATTGTTTGGGTGGTATAAGATCTTTTGTGTCATAAGTAACTGTTGACAGAGTATATGGTTCTGTAATTCTAACCATCCTAGTTGTTTAAGGTTAAGGCAGTGGTGTGTTTTAAAGGGAGAGCATGTGATGAATCTAGCAATACTATTATAGCAGGTAGATAGTTTGGAGATGTTGTTTTTTGAAAGGTTGGTATATATAGCAGAGGCATAGAAAAGGGTAGAAATGAGGTGAGTTTGTGCGATAGTTTGCCTGGCTGAGGGTGTAAGGAAGGGTTTGATTCTGTAGAGGGTACCAAGTTTTCTGTTAACAGTCTTTATGGTGGAGTTAATATGGTCATCAAAGTTAAGATGATTGTCGATTGTGACACCTAGTAAGCGGGTGGTAGTATCTGGTGCTATATTAGTAGCATTATTGGAGGTTATAGAGTAGAATGGAGTGGGTGACTTATGAGTTGGTGTAAAAAGTAGTAGTTTTGTTTTCTTTGGATTCAGGAGAAGATTATGTTGCATGAACCTGTTTTCTACTTCTTGGAATACAGTTTGGGTTAGAGATTGGAGTGAGGGTATATTATTGGTAGTACAGATTAAGGTAGAGTCATCTGCATATTGAATGCAAGTGGCGTGGGGTATGTTCAAGTGGAGATCGTTAATAAATATGGAAAAAAGAAGTGGACCTAAGATTGAGCCTTGAGGGACTCCAATATTAATGGGAAGTAAGGAAGACAAATTGTTATCCCAGAGTACAGCTTGCTGTCTATTTTGAAGATAACATCTGAACCATTGTAATGCTTGTAGGTCGAGAGAAAGGTGCTTTAGTTTTTCAAGAAGTAGGGTATGATTAACCATATCAAAGGCTTTTGACAGGTCTAAGAATAGTGCAGAGGAAAAGGAGTTATTATTGCGGTTTTTGTTTATAGTGTCAGTGAAGGAGAGAAGAGCAGTAGTAGTACTATGGAATGGTCTAAAGCCATGTTGGCAGTTGGCTAGTAGGTTATTTTGTAGAAGGTGGTTAAGTATTTGTTTGTGAATACATTTTTCTATTATTTTGGCTAATGGGGAGAGTAAGGCAATAGGTCGGTAGTTAGAGAGGTCAATTGAAGTTCCACCTTTGTGTAGAGGGATAATATGTGATATTTTCCATAAGGTAGGGATTTTGCCTTCAGTGATGGTTCTGTTAATCAGGATATATATGGGGTAGTCAATGGCTTGTGCAGCAATCTGTAGGTATTCAGATGGGAGATGGTCAGCGGATGGGGTACAAGGTTTTAGTTTGGTAAGAAGTTTGTAAATAAGAGATGATGGAACAGGGTGTAAATGAAAGGTTGGGGAAGAAGTATTAGAGGTATTCAATTGTGAAGCAGGTAAAGGTGGTAGAGAGTTTGCTAGAGATTGAATGGCTTCTGTAAAGTATTTATTAAAGGCATCAGGGATTAGGTTGGAATTATTTTGGTTGAAACCTACAGGGGTGGGAGTAGTAGTGTTTCATGGCTGAAGAAGATTATTAATTCCTGACCAGAAATTTTTTGGTGTATGTTGTGAAGTTTGTTGGAGGTTTAGGTAGAAGTCTTTTTTTATCCCTAAGGGTATCTCTCTTGGTAGCATTTCTTAATTGTTTGAAGAGAAGGTGATCAGATGGGCATTTGGTAGTTCTCCATTTAGCCCAAATTTTGTTTCTAAGTAGCATTTTCTGCCTAGTTTGTTTAGTTAGCCAAGGGGCAGATTTGGTTCTTATTCTAATGGAGTGGTATGGAGAATGGTGATTTAGTATTTGAATAAAGTTAGTATTAAAGTAGGTTACAGCCTCATTAAGTTCCAGATATGTTTGTTCCAGATATATCTGCTAGGGTGTTACAGCATGCAGTGCGGTCTGGCCATGGTGTGGGCCTTGACATCTATTTGGGTATTTGAGTATGCTGCTGAGCAGGCCCCAGAGACTCTCAGGTTCATCTGTTATCTGCCTCATGGAATGGTACATATCAGTGGGGTACACCCATTAAATTGTCTGGTATGCTGCAGTTGTGAATGTGGGTTAGCATGAGCATATGTATTACTACACTTATTCTGCCATGCAAGTGGTGAATACTTTCAGGACTCCATAGTTACCATTGCATGTGTTGTTACACCTTTCTGCCTACTGTTTGTACATTTCACATGGAGTCTGTGGGGCATCCCTGTAAGTCATTCACTGTTGGTATGTCTAGGCTCTAAACTATTCAAATATGGTGGTGTCAGACCTCTCATGTGTACAATTATTTGCAGGTTGTCCACATTTCTGCCTCATATTTTGGTCAATATCTCATGCACAGCTTTTTCTGGCAAATCACTCTGGGCTCAAGTCAGAATATAGTGACAAACATTCAAGTGTCAGACATCATACCCTTCCAAACATCCCATAAAATGCAGACCCTGTTACTCTCTGAACTGTCTGCGTTTGTTGTAACATTATTTGTAATGTGTCCCTGGTTTTGGGCCTTTGCTCCACATATTTTATTACTTGGTCTGGATGTGTTCCTGTAAGAGGTTGTGGGGTAAGGGCAGTGATTATTCTGCTGTGAGTATGTGTGTGGCTTGCAAGGTGCTACAGTTACATTATTACCTACTAGCTACCAACTAGCATGGCTGTTTCTGTTCACACACTACTATTATGGAAATCCACTAGTTTTGACAGTAATTCTAAATGACATGCTTTGTGTACTACACATCCTATATTCCCTTTACATTCATTCCTACTATTACATGATATATTTATTTTAGCACAATGTTCTTGTATAAGAGTCATGGCTTAGAGATAAGTCATGCAGACTACTGTTTCCAAGGTCCTGGGTTCGGCACTGCCAGTGGGATTTTATTTTGCTTCTGAACTGACTACAGGACCTGTCAATCAAAGTGACTAAGGCACTTTTAAGCAGTTGTAACCAGTTTAGCGCTGGTATGCGCGGAGCTCACGCATGCACAGTAGCGTTTAGCTCCGCACACACAAGCGCACCCCTGCTTACAACCGCTTAAACGTGCTTACTCTTGCGCACACCCGCGCTATTTTCTTTGAAAGAAATGAAAATGGAGAGACAGGAAAGTGGTGAAAAAGGGGTCACAAAGAGGGTAAGACAGTATGGAAACAAGCTTGGGTTTTTCAGGAGGGATGAAGGTAAGGCCCATAGCTGCCCATTCCTTCATCAGCAACAGCTGTGCATATGTTTGTAATTTGGTGTGACATTTGATACCTTCCACCCCTGAGAGAGGTGTAAGGACAACAGTAATACTTGTTGTACAGCCAATTGTAATTGATAGTTTCCATGTCTGGTAGACATATGTGCGGAATGGGCAGCTATGTATGGGGTGTAACTTTTTTGTGGGTACAGAGTGCCCTTTTTTTTTTTTTTCAGGTGAGAGTGGTATGTCAGGTGAGGGAAGTCGGTATAGCTGGGGAGGTATGTTGGGTAGGTCAACAGACAAGACAAACAAGACGCATACAGGGGCGGTGTATGACACGTGTGGGGGGGTTACACAATTGACGGGGATGGAAGTTTGGATATCCAGAGCCCATGAGCCCACAGATGGCAACAGTGGAACTGATATCCCCACCTATGGGCAGTTGCCACTGTTCCTTCACTGCCCAGGATGGGGCTGTGCTGGGGGCTGTGTAGGCCGGGCAACAGGCATGCCCGTAAGTTGTGCCACCTGTGCCTCAAGCTGGCGTAGGGGCTCAAGAACAGAGTCCCGGATCTCCCTACGCACCACAGTCCGGACGCTACGGAGGGTGAGTGGTGGTTCTCCTCTGGCCACGCTTGCAGAGGGGGGACGGGCCCCATCCCCTGCAGCGCTTCCACCTGCAGGTGGCACAGGGCCACCGGAGGAGGGTCCAGACTAGGCACTAGTGCCAGGTGCACTCGCCAGCTGAGGTGGGAGAGGTGGGTCCGCTGGAACCCGCCTTCCCTGTCATTCTATGTTTTGCATTATGTCATGACAGTTTGGGTTAGTAACATACAATACCATTCGCAATTAGTTGTAACAGCATGCATTATTATTCCCATTAACCAAACACCCAGATATTCACACCATTGAACAGCAAGCATAACACATGCATAATTTGAACAGCAATACACAGTCCAACAACATGCAGGGTTGATTGATGGCAACAGGCCATCAGGTTTGGATGTATGAACAGGGCAGATGCATCAACGGACATGCAGATATTTAGGACCCATCAGGACAAATGTCCAGGGGTTTTAATTGTGATTGCACATATCATTTTCACGTGGAATGGATTATATGTGGTTATAGGGTGGGGTGAAGAAAATATTATTAACACCTTCGAATACCAATACATATGCTGTACATTTCTAATAGCTACAGATATATAACACTACTGTTCTAACTACAGTTTCCTATATGATAACTACTTCACTTTGGTGATAGGACTGTTACTGCTACATCAATATACATTTTATTGTTATTCATACACGTTCATATCTGGTTTTGTTCAGCAACATCATCCTGCTACATTTGCTTTATATAGCTATAGACAACTGTGGATGTTTGATATTTCAGACAATCATACTATCTGCATATTGCAGACTGAGAGCAACATATCCAGATTTTGGGATACACATTCCAGCTGCAGCAACACTTTGGACACATTTCGAAGTTTGGTTCTACTTGTCACATTCATTTCATTCTATACTGACTGCAGTATACTTTATACAGGGGTTATTACTACTTTATTGGTGGATTCATAACTCTTTCTCACACCCTCTCACTTGTTTTCATTTTACTATTCAGGATGGTACTTACTTCTAGGCTTTATTGACATGTTTTACCTGTAGTTATTACAATCCTTTCCAGCAGTCTCACTTCTGTCATGTTTCAGTATTTCAACAGGGATATATTTCACACATGTGAGTTGCTCATCTTCTGCAGCTGTACTTTTCAGCCTGCTGCAGGTTGTGCACTATGATATTGTAGGTGGGGCATTTTTATTTCAGAATTTATTTCAGACATTTTCATTTTTCTGTTTGGATTTCAGACTGCAACACACTTTTGTAATCAAGCAATACTTGCAAACACTTTTACACTGTTACTTGCACATTTTATTACTTAGTGACTACACTGCACTCTTTTGCTAACTGTCATACTTTTATATTTCTTTACAGTTACTGGGAGTGGATTACTGACCTGCCTGATGGCGCAACCGCACCAGCCTATCGCCATAGGCTCGTCGGGTCGCAGAACGGACACCTGCAGCTGTAATATAAATGAAGTAATATTGGAATACACATCTCCATAATATCAGCTAATTTAATTTCTTACATACATAATTAAATGTAACTTACTTAGTAGTGGGGCGTTGGGCATTTGCCGGGCCTCCTGGATCCAAAGGTTCAATTGGTCCTGCTTGCGTCTCTTCAGGTCCGCATGGTGGTGACGGACCTGCTCACCAGTCCTTGGAATCCCTGTGACACTGGTAAGATCATGAGCCAACCGGTCCCACGCCTCAGCCCTATATGCTCTCCACAGGACCTGGCCCTGCATGAGTTGGGCCTCATGATTGTGGACTAGGAGCCAGACCATGTATCTGGACTCCTCAATGCCCCACCTCTGTGCTCGAAAGCAACTACCCTCACCTACACCTGACATTCTGGCTGCAAGTCAGTTCTACAATCGTTTATGCTGTGTATTCCCGCCTATGGGGCTTATACATGCCGTTTTTCCCGCACTTATCTGTGATTGGCCATTTTGGAATTGTATCCACTTCACAAAACCTGCTTTGTCATGCTCCACTTTCTATTCATTCCTATATATTTGCTATTACTGCATTTCTGAATACAGCTGTTATAGCTTAGTGGTTCAGTACCTTGACTATGGTGCATGGTATCCTGGGTTCGACCCTGGCCACTGCTTTTTATATTTTATGACTGTCTAGACAGGCTAGGGGGTGTGTCTGTGTAAAGGCAGTTTTGTTACAGCTTGCTCAACGTTGCCCGCCAGTTAGCTTGTTAGTGCGGTGCGCAGCTCCGCGCAAACAGGGTGCGCTGGCTTACGCCTCATTTGGCTGTCAGCACGCATAGTACGCTCAGCTCAGCAAGGGACACACAGTTTGAGCGTGTGAAACCACTGCTCAGCTACGGGCACTCATTTTGCACCTGTTAAAGCACTGCTCACCTACGGGCAGATGCACTCACCTTGTTAAACTGTAGCTCAGCTATAGGCACATCTGGCATTTTTTTATTGTTTTGTTACCTCACATTTCTTCAAAATAAATGGACTATTTCATTACATTTTACATACAATGTGATTTTATATGTGTACATGTTTGTCAGGGACTTGTTTCGTGCTTATTTTGCTAAAAATAGAAGTTGGTGGTGTGGGGGCTCGAACCATGAATGCCTGCTCTTCAGCTGACATCTCTACCGCTACGCTATTGCTTTTTGGCCTACTTTGCATATTTAATTCTTATATGCTTTCCCACTGACTGCTAACTGTAGCTGCGCTACGGGCGCGCCCGCACAAACGAACGCACTCACGGGCAAACATCTTTACAATTTAAAAAAAATATATAACATGTTCATTTATATATTTTCTGTTCATAGTCTGTAGGGGCATGTGTTGCATTGTGTTTATTCACATTTCCATGGACTCTGTCGTGGGTGTTTACTTTGGGCACTTTTACTCTTCTGGGAGCGTGTCCGCTTGCAGGGCTCGGCCTACGGACACGCCCCCTACGGTCTTACACGGACCATGTTAGACTTAGGTGTGATTCAGCATGCTCTCATGAATATGCAGAGCATGCTGACATCACTCAGTTTAACTGCAGCCTCCGTGTAAGAGTTATAACTCTTACACGGAGGCTTCGTGAATCCTGCCCATTAACTATAAGTCTGAAAATGTGGTCCATAAAGTACATTTTTGATGTTGAAGGAGACATAAGGAGAACAAATGTGTTACTCGAATGCACTTATTTCTGCTTGGATTACTTTAGAATACTTAATAATTCTGTACAATATTTCAAATTATATATTTTTATTATCTTTTTGACTTAGGACGAGTTTAAGTTCACTACTTCTACTACCATTATCTGATCTGATTAATACACAGTGATTAACTAGATATATATGGATTGAAAATCTTCCACACAGAGAAGTTTCTTACACTGTTTTATAACTCTAATTACCATGCATAAAAATAAATTCTCCAGTGGGAATGATAATTAATAAACTAACTTAAATTTTTGCCTTCTTTATGCCTTTATCGATCAGTTTATCAGTTCCTAGATAGTAAAGCACAATTCTAACAGTGTGTAGGTCCCAACATCAAAATATATCACAATTCATCCCGATTATCCTTGCAAACATTAAGGATTACAAGCCAAGCCATTAAGAGTTTCATTGTTAAATAGTGGAACATATACCAAAAGGTTGAGCATAACACATTGCAGATCTCACTGCCATGTTTAATTCCTTTATTGCTATTTAATGTATGTACTGCTGATTTGTCTGCCAAGGAATCTACATGCTTGCAATTGCACAGATGCAGTTGGCAAGGTTGTGAGTCCATGTGCACAAACTGTTTCACGTGAGATGTGAATTGGGTGCCAGTTCAGACCTACATTGTTTGCTTGACTTCTCCAGACAAGGCTGGCAACAGGAAGAATAGTGCTCAATTCACTCCTTGTGAAGCTCTACAGTCATAGACTGCTGCAGGGGAATTATACCGGGTATTAATATACGGCTGAGGTTTGGAATAGATTGCCCAAGGCTGTCCAAAGTGCAACTGACCTTTTGTGCACTGGTGAACAATGTCATTACCACTTGTCATCACCACTACAGTGGCATGGAAAAGTGCAAGCAAGAACTTCTATGATGAGGCTATGATGTATTTAAGGCTGCAAGTACCCCTCAGTTGTGTAAGTATACTGACCCATCAACAGTCAATGATATAACATGCATTGGTCAATCAAGACAGTTATTCATCATGCTTTCATATGTGTTCTTTTCTTTTTCTGCCTTAGTCTTTTCTATCTCTTGATATATACCCAGAATGTGGCCCTTCCCTATAGTTGTTACTATTAGGCTGCCACTTATAATAATAAAACAGAATAGGAAGAAATCAAGTGTAGGAGAGAAACTGCTTTAATGCCTGACACAACCTCATCAGTGAAGGGGCAGTTACACACCAGCACTCAGCGGCATCTGTAATTTACCCCCCTCTGCCTCTTTACTGGTCTAAATACTTTAGGTAATTGTAGCAGCTGTTTTGGTTCCTCTCTACTGCAGCTTGAATATTAGGAATGTTGCCACAACTAAGGCTGCATGTAGACAGGCATAAGTTGCTTACCTGTATTTTTACTGATGTAATCTCCCTCTGTGTGGGCTACTTTCATCCTTAAGCATCCTTGAGTAGCAAATGGTACAACAGCACATTTGCATTGCTCCTCATTCTGCAGGGTTTGAATCAGCACATTTGCACTGCTCCCCATTCTGCAGGGTTTGAATCAGCACATTTGCACTGCTCCCCATTCTGCAGGGTTTGAATCAGCACATTTGCACTGCTCCCCAATCTGCAGGGTTTGAATCAGCACATTTGCACTGCTCCCCATTCTGCAGGGTTTGAATCAGCACATTTGCACTGCTCCCCATTCTGCAGGGTTTGAAACAGCACATTTTCACTGCTCCCCATTCTGGAGGGTTTGAATCAGCACATTTGCACTGCTCCCCATTCTGGAGGGTTTGAATCAGCACATTTGCACTGCTCCCCATTCTGCACAAGTACTTTACAGTGGTCTACCTTTAATGTTATGTCTTTTAATAACCATAGCAAAACTCTGCCTCAGGCCATTTCTTTACCTTTGTTGGGCTGGGTGTGCAGAACTACTGGGTTTGAAAAGGTCAAGACTGACTGTCTCCCACATTAGTGGAAGATGTGGCCCACTTTGCTCCATCCCACCCCTAATTCCCCACCCACACCTAAGAGCCACACATTTAATCCCACTGCTCTTCTCTCACTTTTTAATGACATCGCAAATCTGCTTAAAAACATAGCTACACATCAGAACCATTTCCATATATTCATCCACCCCATACCATCTATCACAATAATATTACCTACTTAAAACCATATCACTCACTATGCAACCTTATAGGGCACACATCTACAACTTCCCACCCCTACTCCCAGGAATTTAACTGCTCAGCCCAGTAAAACAAAACATCTCCTCTATTGCTAGGGGTCTGAATATCTTTCTCAACCACCTGTCAAACATGATTTGCCAATCCAAATTATTCCACCTCTTGGAAACGTTTAATCAGTAATACAGCAAGAAAATACTGGCTTATGTCCAGCTGCTAATAGATGTGCCAGGAGAGTCATTTTTCTTCCACACCCAGCTAGTTTTACCTTACTGCTTAGCAGTACATTAATTGCACAGTTTCTGCTATATCTTGCAGTAGGTTACCCTGTCTTCAGTTGAGAAGCTGTCCCTTACAGCTATTCTCTCTTGTCACCCTCAAAACATATACTGCATTTCAATATATTTCTCCATAAAACTAAGCATCTCTGTAGAAACATAGAAAGCAGCAACCCTGTAATCAGTCTAATAAAAACACCCCAAAGAATAAAAAAAATATTTAACATAAGATTTTGATTACCTTCTAGATCTTTCTCTAACAAAACAAAAATACAACTTCTAGATACTTTCACCCATCAATCAATCACATGTTATTGGTATCTCACAAAAACCTCCAACAAACCCTACACACGATACACCACACAACAATGATATACCTACACTTAATCTCTCTACTATTCCTCACCACACTTATACACAGACGTGACTATCAAACTCGCATCTCTTCAAAGTGCAAATTACCAACCAACCCACAATTCCATACACTACTCACAACAGCACCCTCCTTTTTCATTTCATCACAAATACAACCACCAAAATCACTCCAACCTCTTTAGCTACAAATAAATAAAATCTAACCTGAAAATAATACACCACCACCTTATAAAAAATTTCACATCTAAAATGTATTCCTATCTCTATCACTCAGTTTCTTATCTGAAATTCAGGTAGATGTACTATGTCACAAACTACATCAATATCCTCCTCACATTCAACACCTAGCTACAAACAAATCTGACATGATAGTCCTTAATATAAATCTTAGAAGCATTTGCAATAAACTCCATGAATTCCAAACATGCCTAGCATTTTACAACCCTGATATAGCCATAGCCACAAGAAACCTAGATAAAACCTGATGTAAAAGACAATAAAATATTACCTCCAGGTTGTAAAATTTTCAGACTTGACAGAACAAACTAATGAGGTGAAGGAGTAGCAATTATATACAAAACTCCCTAGAACCTACTCTTTAACTGCACCCTTTACCCACATTGAACAATGCAGAATATTTCATAACATATCCCAACCTTAACAGAAATGCCATCTGCATTATCTGGCTTTACTTCCCACCAGGACAAAATGTAACACAGCAGAACAATTTCTGCACTGGCTATATAACAACATACTCCACGAAAACACGATAATGAGTGACCTTAGCATGAACTGGAACACTAAGGATACAAAAACCCCATCAATGAATCTACTTGATTTCTCACAAATAATAAAACATACAACCAGGATATATAAACAGACAAATAAAGAATTCATCTTAGACTGGAATCCTACAGACAAACCAGATAACATAAATTTATCAGGCTGCCTTGTTGAGGGAATCAGTGACCACCAATTTATGCTTTCAGAAACAATCCCACTGTATGCAAGCAAATAGCCTACAAATAGGTGTGAAATATAAAATACTTTAATTCAAGTTCTTTGACTGGAATATCCCAAGGACAATAAAACTAGATGATTCTCTAACTGATTTCAATAATATTTCCCTAAATATCCTCAATAGCCACGCACCACTCCGAACAAAGAGATTCAAACCCTGCAGCCTGGTTAATAAAAGACACTGGGCAAATTCTTCTACAAAGAAACAAAGCATGGAAAATGTAATCCAAAAACAAAACCCAACTCAACTATTGACACTTTAGATACTTAAGATTTCTTGCAAAACAAGTTGATAAACAACGACAAAAAAATCCTGCTTCACCAACCTTCAGTCAACACACCAAAACAATCCCAAACCATTTTGGTCCTCCATAATCATACTATACTCTGGCCAAACAATTACCCTCACCCCAATGACCAGTAACAACCCAGACATTATAGCCACTCCGTTCAACTCCCACTTTATAAACTCAACACTCTCTCTTACTAAACAAAGCCCTCCCACCACCCTCACTACCCCATCCTCATCTAATAACAACACTATCTCCTTCACTTTCCAAGCAGTCCCAACTAGCACCATAACAAATACCTACAAAAACTCAAATCAACAACCTTAGCAGCAGACAACATACCAACAGAGAACCTAAAACTCACTTCTGAAGCTCTAGCCTTCCCTGTTTATATACTGAATCATAACAGAAAACCATGTCCAAGCTATCTGGAAGAAACCCTTCATAATTCCACTCCGTAAAGGTGGAAATTCAATTGACCTATCCAAATATAGACCCTTAGTTATACTACCACACTATCAAAAATATTAGAAAAATGTATCTACTCCCATCTCCTCAAATATCTTACCCAAAATAATCGTCTCTCCATGACCCAACATGGCTTCCATCTCAATCATAGTGAAATTACTGCTCTTACTTGCTTTACCAATGTTTTCAACCAGAATAGAAAGAATGACAAAGTAGTATTAGCACTCTTCTTGGATCTGTCAAAGGCCTTTGACACAGTTTCTCACCAAAAACTTCTTAGTGAACCCTCCTCCTCCATACATCTAAATAAATAATTTCTCACTTGTTTTAATACATATTTCACAAACAGACAGCAATCAGTAAAATGGAAACAAAAATTCTCCTCTTTCCTTCCTCTCACAGGATCAATACTAGGTCCAGTTTTATTTATTATATTTTTAAAGAAAATTCATACTGCACCCCAAAAAAACAAACAAAAAAAAAACAAATATAGTTCATTATACAGATAATGCAACCCTCATCTGCACTGACCCAACACTACACATCTTCAAGGAAATCACACAAGAATCTTTCTCATCTGTCATAGTTTCATAGATTCATAGCAGGTTACTAGGCTATTGGACCTAGGACCTTTATAAGCCTAGTAAAATTGAAATTTGACGCAAAGAAACACCAGAAGGGTAAGGTACCAACCAAACAAAATGTAACAAACCAAAGTGGTGAAAGTTTGGTACTCCACGACAATCGAAGCTGACCGAAAAGAAGTAAAACCAATGTCCTTTATTTGTAAGATCAGTAAACGCTTTCATGTTAGTATAAACATTTCATCAGACTTTCTAAATAGCATTAAGTACAACTTCATTTAAATATCTCAGCTGATGTATAATTAACCAATGAAATTCTCAAATTGAAATTTTAGGCAACTTTAAAGTGCCTGTATCTATATAAAACCTTCTGCTCTCAATGCTATTTAGAAAGTCTGATGAAACGTTTATACAAACGTGAAAGCGCTTACTGATCTTACAAATAAAGGACATTGGTTTTACTTCTTTTTGGTCAGCTTCGATTGTCGTGGAGTACCAAACTTTCACCACTTTGGTTTGTTATGTTTTGTTTGGTTGGTACCTTACCCTTCTGGTGTTTCTTTGCTTCATATTTTTTATGATTTTTTGTTGTAACACTGAGGGGACATGACAGAAGAGACCAGTTTGCAGTTTGCAAGAACAGAAATTTTTAATGCAAACACCGGTAGGCTTAAACAACTGTTATTGGCAGAAGGCAATCCATTATTGCGGTTGTCATGTTCAGATTTGGCTAATACAACAAGCCAATCTAATAAGGAAACAGTCAACATTAACATTCTACAATTAACCAGAATAATAGAGGAAATGTCAACGAAGCTGAGAACTGTACAATGGCAGAAGAGACACATGGAAGCTTGCATATCATTTCAGGTGGTTCCTAGAGGGTTATGCATCCTTAAAATGCCGTTTGGCTCCACTTACCCCTCGTTTCTTTCTAAATGGCAAAAACTAAATTTAGAGACTAGTGTCGGATATATGAAACTCTTATCAGAACAGTATACCATCATAGAAAATGACTTAAACAATGAAATTAATAAAATGGAACATGAGTTAAATCTGTTAATAACATCTACGAAAATGAATGAGTTCATTAGTGATTTATCAACCACATTAACTTCATTAGACAGTAGACTTATGTTGGCCAAGAAAAAGAAATTAGAAAGAGACTGTTCCGATTTTCTTAAAGGGAACATTTTCTCTTGGCCGAGGGATCCGATACGCAGAAGTGATACCATTCCTCCCTTGGAGAGACGACAATCTACAACACTTCCTGCTCAACCGTCCATCTCTACAAATATGACATAATTTCCGCCCCTCATTGGAGGGCCAATTTCGGTTACCACAGAGACACCCCCTGACAATACAGCACCAACAGACATACAGGCCCCTGTCCTTGGAGAGCCTGTAGTCAAAAGGAAAGTTAACACGCAAAATACTGGATCAGAAATGAATGGGGGAGATTTGTCATCACTCCCGTTTCGACCGGTCCATCGACAAACATGGAGTCCGCAATATACAGGGAGGAAACGGAAAGTTTCACGAGAAGAAGGAGAACAACTCGAATTTCAGAAGAAATCACTAAAACCGGTAAATCGGACCTTACAATAAACTTATCCAAGTATGTGTTATCACCTGAAGAGAAAGCAGTTTTAAACAAGGGATTGTCTTTTATCCCTTCACAGCATGTAGATGTGGTACATTTGATCATTGATGTAAAGTGCTTCACTAGGAACTTAGCATTATCTTTACAGTATAATGACAATAATAATGTTGTTGATGATGAAAATGTTTTTAAGTGACCTTCGTCCTATATGCCTTTGTTACATCCTTTGATTGAATGTTTTAAAAAAGCATGTGAGAAAGATTTGTTAACAGCCTTTCAGCTTGATGAACAAAGATCTAAACCAGAGTTTTATAACGTGAGTAAAGAAGAAAGGCAAGCTTTAAAGATACTTGAGAATAACTGTTCCATTATCATTAGACCAGCAGATAAGGGAGGAGCGGTTGTGATATTAGATACCGATTTTTATCATGTGACTATAGATAATATGTTGAATGATGCTAGCACATATAAACGTTTAACCACGTCCCAGTTGGACGCATTGATTAAAGGGGTGTACGATGATTTATACGACATGCTGATGTGTAACATCATAGTTGCGCAACTATATAAATATCTTTTGGTAGAGAAACCTCTAATACCTACGTTCAGAGGACTCCTCAAGATACATAAAACTTTGATTAATCCACCATTAAGACCCATTCTTTCCAGTAAAGGATGGCTGACAGAAGCCATGTCTATTTATGTAGAAAAGCAATTACGGCCAGTAGTAGAGTCAACTGATTCCATTTTGAGAGATACACAACATTTTTTAGAGACTTTAGCTTCCTATAACAATGGTAGTTACTTGAGTAATGATGATTATATGGTAACACTAGATGTCACATCGCTTTTCACTAGTATACCCAATTATGTCGGAATGGAGTATCTAAGATTGTTCTTAATACAGAAGGGATTTAGTAATGATAACATCATTAGAATAACAATGTTAATGGATTTGATACTCAACAACAACGTCTTCACGTATGATAAGAGATATTTTTTAGAAGTAAGGGGTGTAGCAATGGGCACAACCTGTGCCAACTCGTATGCCAGCTTAGTATTGGCTTATTGGGAACATACTTATATTTTGGAACATATGTTTTTTTCAGAATTTATTAAATACTATAGATGTTTTGTAGATGACGTCTTCCTCATTTGGGGAGGGGATCTTTTGACATTGAATTAATTCATTACATATATTAATGGAACTACGACCTTCCTTACTTTGACTGGTAAGAATTCCCAGATAGAAATCGAATTCCTAGATGTGTTATTGAAAAAACATAATAATATGATTACCACAGAAGTGTTCAGGAAAGATTGTAGAAGGAATGCATTTTTACATAGAGATAGCATGCATCCATCACACATTCATTAAAACATAGTCAAGGTTCAGGTACTTAGGACCTCTCGCATAGTTAGCGAAGATAATGTGTTCTCTGAAGCTATTACAAATATAAAGACAGACTTTGTAGCAAGAGGCTATCATGAGAAGGATTTGATGGCACTACAGGAAATAGAATGAAATACAGTAGGCCAACCTTTTATTAAGAGAACGAGACACCTACAAAGCAGACAAACGAAAAGTTCTACAGAAACATCCAATAGATTCCTCATTCCTTATACAAACAATAATAAAAAAGTAACACAGCTGATCAGAAAAAACTGGAATATATTATTGTTAAACGAGGATATCAAAAGGATAGCAGGTATCAATCCTAGACTTTGTTATAAGAATACTAAATCTTTGAAACAAATTCTGTGCTATGAACATAGAAATCAGAGATTGAAATTATCAACTAGAAAGAGAACTTTTCCCTGTCATCATTGTAATCAATGTGGATATATAGCTAACACTAATATATTTGTACATCCAGACACACACAAGAAATATGAGTACCAAACTTTCACCACTTTGGCCTAGTAAAATTGAGGCAAAACAACCTTTTAAAATGAAAAATGGCCAAGTGGTTGAAAGACTGCAACACCGATTTTATTCAAGTAGATAAAACCATATAAATAAGTTAAAATGTACTTTAAGCGCTTTTCATCTGTTCACACACAGACTTCTTCAGAAGTTACAAAAACAATCAATTAAACATGCTTAAATAGTCAACAGCTGTGAAAAAGTGTGGGAAATTTAACTATAATCAAATAGTTAAAAACAGACCACCTTAACTTGAACCCTGATCTTTGTTTGTTAAAAAATACCTATTCATATATAAAATATATTCAAAAAATGTATACATATAACTACAAGTGCAATTTAGTGACTGCAAAAGTTGAATACTGTTCATTTCACTAAAGCTAACACAACTTAAATCCATTCTTACACACAGTGTGTTTAAAAATTGACAACTATCTTTGTAAGCTTTTAAGCTTTAAAATGCTCATAATTGAGCATGATTCATTTAAACCTGGAAACTAAAAGCATTTAATTTTAACTGCCAAATTAATTCTAGTTCTTCCAATTTGAAAGATGCTGGACCACCCCTAATGTCGTTTACAAACTGGTCAATAACCATGAATTTAAGCTGATGTTGGGCATTTAAATGAACATGTTTTTCTAAAGCATTGTCTATTTTATTGTGATTAATAGCATAGATATGCTCATAAATTCTCTCATGGAATCTCCGTTCCGTTTTACCCATATAAAATGCTGGGCAAACTACACATCTAGCTAAATAGACAATGAACTTAGTGTTACAGTTGTATTTAAATTTTAGCCTGTATTTATGTCCATTAATTTCAAAAGAATTCGTGGCATCTATAAACTTTTTTTTAATTTGGCAGTTAAAATTAAATGCTTTTAGTTTTCCAGGTTTAAATGAATCATGCTCAATTATGAGCATTTTAAAGCTTAAAACTCACTCTATTCTCACTGTGTCTCAGAACTGTGGCATGCTATCCCATTAGAGTAAAGCTTATAGAAAACAACAGATAGTTTAACGCTTTGCTAAAGCAGCATCTGCAATGCACTTGGCTCTTGCTCTAAATCTGGATAACTTCCGATCCTGAAGAAAATAAAAGCTGCAATACCTTTGGTAAAACAATAGCTGCTCTATTCTAAATTCCCATGGTGATTATTACACTTTCCCTTCTATGTACTACTAGAAATATTTAACTGATTATATTTCTTAACTACCTACTCCTACTTAATCCTCGATCTCCCTCATCATACCATGGTTTACTAATTTCAACCCAAATGTCAGTCTTTGTCTCCCCATTTTTCTTTGTATTTCTGTCTGCTACAGCCTTATACAAATGCAAGGTAATCTCTTATTTTCTCCTCTTTCTATAGTCACAAATTGTATGACACAAGGTTAGCATTAATCATCTGTTATGCCTAATTATGTATGCAAAAATATAAATGTAACCAAGATAAAAACATTATATTCAATGTGGAAAATTAAATGATATCATATATTGCCTATGTATATGAATACCTGAGCTTTTCTCCCTGGGCCTCAGCTGAAAATGATATCTATCACAGTCAGACTTTCCCAGTCAACAAAGATAAATAAATAAACAAATTTTCTCTACTGTGCAGCTGCAGATAAACTAACAGCAAACTGTGAGGCACACCATAAGAGACTAACTTGCATCAGAGAAGCACATGGTAAGTATATCACAGGTCTAAATGCAAGCCAGATAAGTATTCCAGTCCCTGACTCCCTAGCATCTTCAGGAGGCATGCTTCAACCTTGATATCAAGTATATATGCTTACTCCAGTAGCTCTTCCTGCTTACATTAGGTAATGAAAACACCAGCTTGCATGTGTGTGTTTGTGTGTTTGTGTGTGTGTGTGTGTGTGTGTGTGTGTGTGTGTGTGTGCGCGCGCGCGCGCGTGGGGTTCAATACCCGGAAGCATACCGCTCATATGAGCTGTTAGCACAAGAAATCTGGACAGAGCCTAATATAATGGGGGAACAAAGGCCCAAAAAGTGGGATGGATTTTAAATATTACTCTTATAAACTTAGAAAGTACATAAGAGAACAGGATTTGTGCAAATATGCATTTTCTGAATGATATAAAGTCTGAAACTCAAATGATTGTCATTATTGAATGACTTTAATCCTCAGCTATTTGCTAGAAAATCACAAATGTTATGAGGAACAGACCAAAAATAAGACACAAAAATCTGGGCATTCTGCGAAAATCTGGATAGTTGAGAGGTATGCCCAGAAGCAGCAATTAGGTTTTATTACAGAACAGGATAGTATTTCTAAAATATTAACAGCAGTAATGAATGTCAGGAACAATTCAATTATAGCAAGTGCTATTATTATATGTGAATGCATATATCCTATATGGCATAGGGAAATAAAAGCTGCTATTTTGTATATCGTAAAAGTGAAATTTATATATTTTATGGACATATTAGTACTCTTCTGTCATATCTGGATTTGACAATGGTGTAAACAGTCATTTATAATATTTGTTTATGTACTGAAAAAAATAAATGAATTAAAAAAATAAAATAAAATAATGTGCCGTGCCATGGATATAATTGTATTTTTGTCCCTCTCTACCGTCTCTCTCTCTCTTTTTTTTTAATAATTTCTTAACATTCTGCTGTTTGCATACCTTGCTGCTGAAAACAAAATAACAACAGCACAGAGAGGTAGACTGACCACTGCAGCTCAACACAGACAGTACTTCAGATTCACAACCTGTCCACACTGCCTCCACAATTCCTGCCCTACCTGGTCCACCTAAGTCAGGTAGCTGTGCCCCAGCTGATGGTGCAGTGATACCTGCCAAGAGCAGTATGAGTGGAGGTGGTGATTTTTGTCACCCAGAAGGAGCTGACAGAGCAGGTGGGGGATATAATAAATAAGAGCCTCAGTGCCCAAATCTGCCAGGTTGAAAAGGTCCTGCATTGCATTGTTAAATGTCATGTCTGGCACTGACCGCAGCAACTGACACAGGAGACAGTGATGACAGTTCTATGGATGACAACTAGATTTTCACTGTTCTCAAGCTGGACATGGGTGCAACTCTGATGTTCCCTATTTATTCCCAATCATGGTGTCCACACCATGCTTTTGTCTACATCACCATACCAGTCTGTCTTGTATGTCCAGTATGTCTGTACCAGCTTCCTAATCTACCAACTTGACCCTGACATTCCTAAACCCCTTCCTCAACATTTCTTTCTCTTTAGAAAAATACAGAAAATTGGTGTTTGCCCCACAAAAAAAAATTGCACCCCTTCATTGCTGTCCACTTCACTTATGTGTCATCTTGACACACTTGATTTGGTCCGTTGTGTATACAAAATACAAAATCATTCTGTTGTTTACAAACATTCCTGGTGTGGTGACCCCCAAAGTCATGACATTTTTTGTACAGTTCTACATTTATGTTGTGAAGAAGTTGATTGTTATGGTGCTCTCCCACCACTCTCCTGCAACTTCCTGTATTTTTCCCCTGTGTTCTACCCTCTGTTTGCTCCACATTTTCACCACGGTCCTATCAACCCCTTTTTCATATTCAATCTGGCCAAGTAATAGAATCACACACAACACACACAGCCAGAAATGGCACATGGAAAAGCCTTCAGTTTTTGTCCTCAGCATTTGTGTAGAGGCTGCATAGCACATGCTGACTTATGATGAATGCTATTTAATTTGCTGGGGCAAAAGCTTAAAATTTTAATTCCAAACACAGTAGTAGGCTTAAATCTGCAACCGTATGGGAACACAGAGAAAAAGCAGACTAAAGGTACTGTAAAGTAGTTTCTGGAGCAGTTCTTAGGCTCCTGGGTGTAAATAGAATTTCATATGTGATGTGTTGAGATAATTCACCTGCTTATAGCCTGAAGTTTTTACATAGTGTCATGGGTATAATTTCAACTGTAGGTCAAATTATTATTTCATGACATTTCATATTCTTATCATATAGTTAACTGTGTTTGTCTATTTTTCTCTCTATTTACAGCATTTCATTAACATTGGAATAGTGCAGTAAGACATCATTTGCAAAAATATTGCAGCCCCAACAGGGACACTTAATAACCCCCCCCCCCCCCCATCCTGCTTATGTGTTAATGCTGGTCACACTCTCCTACCCCTTCTTGCTCCCTGTAACTAACATATTATTGTACAGAGCATGACAGCTTAATAATGGGTAATAAGAAAGGGTAACATGCCATACAGATGGTCCTATATGTCCAACAAAAAGATGCTATTCCTCTCTCAATCTGTCTTTATCTCTCTGTTCACCCCTTCTGCTTCAGTAAGTTGTCAATGTTCTTCAAATGTGCTATTTAAACAGTGTGAAGTAGCAATTCCTCTGTGATGTGTTGAGATAATTCTTAAATGAATAGATAGATTTTCTTTACTACATTCAAGGGTTCTAATCCAGATATTAGCTAAAAGTTACTGAGTGTTTTTAGCACACTATTGTATGTGTAGCTGTTGACTACATATTGTTATGAACCAGCATTATCCTGCTTCTGTCACAAACTACTTAATCCCTGGACAACCCCCGCCCATCTATGTATCTTCTCCCTTCTGTGTCATCACCCTTCCTCCTCTGCATTTGCACAATGTCTTTCAATCTGCACCAGCTGTAACTTAGGGTAAATGGAAGTATACAGTTTATGGTAAACTCTTGTGACTTTTTCCTTTGGCCGCATTACTGTAGTGCCCTTTGAACTGCTGTGCTTAGCTATGTGTAATCTGGTGAATCTACTTTTAAACAAGCTGAAGATTAAAGTGTGCAGCTTACCATTGTCAAGATGGTAATGATTAGTAATATATATTTTTTTTTTATTTCTGCAATCTGCTGTCACATGGGAACTTTGAGAAGTGTGACTTCCTACATGGTGTGATTACATAATAGTCATGTATGCAGGTTTTCTTGGAATGCTCAAAAGGTTTGAATCCAGATGTATCCAACAATGTTACAGAATGCTTTGTCTAACTCCCATGGCTGTAACTGTCAGCTGCACATTTCCTTAACACATTGTTATCCTGCTCTCAAGGTTTGAATCCAGATGTATCCAACAATGTTACAGAATGCTTTGTCGAACTCCCATGGCTGTAACTGTTGGCTGCACATTTCCTTAACACATCGTTATCCTGCTGCTGTATATTAAAGTTTGTGAAGCCTATTTTGTACAGATCTTGCCTGAATAATTATGCCGATAAAGCAAATAGTAAAACAACAGAAATATATACAGAAATGAAACATGGAGTAATGTGTTATATCTGTATTGTGTATTCCTGTCACCAACTGTCCACCTTTTCCCACCACTTCTGCTTCATCCAGTAAATCTCTTTGATTCCAAAATGTTTACATAAGCCATGTTCCAACCATGAATAACATGTATGGTCCCTCGTGTGTTTCATAATTCAATAGTAGCATCCATATAAGGACTGACTAAATGCAACTGCCATGACAAAAGTATAAATCATTATGCACAAATCATGACCATAACACATATCTGTTCTTTATTTCAGCAGATTCACATATAGTTGTAAGCATATAATGTTTCTTTGCATGAAAGTCGGCAATGAGGATGACACAGTACTTTTAATTTCCATTCTAAGTTCAACAGCTCAGGATATGATTGCACACATGCTAATACTTTGCCATCAGCAGTGCAATTGAGCTTGGTGGTGCTGCTCTTTAAGCAAAGAGAACAAAAATTGTACAAGAAATAATTCTTTGTTTAGGTTACACAAAGATTGTATGTCTGTATTGAATTTTGACTACATATCTTTATTTAAGAATGATGTTGACTCTATTAATGCAGTCTGCTAATGTATGTCTTCTCTTCAGGGGTTGCACTTTTATTTATTTTTTTATTTTTTTATTTGTTAACCGGGGAAAGTCCGACTTGGAACAAAGCCACTTTTCAGCGGAGACCCGGGGAGGAATGCTCCAGATGCATGTTTTTGTAATGCTTGCAACTGTGTTACAGTGTTGATTAACCTTTTCACACATAATCCATCAATGTTATTTTGCAGTGTGCTGTGTTGTGCGGACATGACTGTTTGTTTTGTCAATGCATATTACACAAACATGAGACAAGAGAAATATGTAATCATTCCAGAATTAAGTGGTAGGAATGGCAGCTGGTTTAAAACTGTTGTCTTTCTTCTTTTCTTCTTTTTTTTATTTGGTTTTAAAACAACAAATAAACAAATCATTTATAAAACAAACAACTATTTACATAGATCCACCACTGATCAATATATCAAAGTTATACATATCAACAATTAGTACTTTTCAAGCAAGTCTTTAAGTTTAAGCCAAGATTAATATGAATGTGTAATATTTGAACTTCTCATCTTTACAGTATGCAATTCACTACTGCAAACAATTTTTGCCATACTAATAAATTCATCACTATAGGGAGTAACTTTACTTTTCCAATTTCTAGTAGTTCAGCTGGAAGAAGAAGAAATAGTTCAGAACACAACACAAATGTAACATTACAACAAGACTCAGAAAACCATCAAAACAAATAAAGCTAAGAGTCAGAATTCAAGAACTCCCAAACAAATCTTTAAATAGGATGTTTATTTAGCATGTCTGTCCTTATGGAAGCAGGACTTCACCAGAATGTCCCATAATACCACCCAAAGCTTTTTATACTTTTAATTACATTTAATTGAACAATTAAATGATTACATATAAAAATTTAAAGGCATGGAGTATACATTACTAAAACAGTTTGTCGCTAAAATATTCACCATATTAAATATTTTAATTCAAGGAAAACCTTGTATAATGACCATTAAAGAAAACAGTTTAAAAAAACTGAGTGTTAAAACAATTACAGTCAGTATTAAACTGTGCTATAGCTTCAAAACTGGTTAATAAGTGCATAATCGTTAATGCCTAGAAAATACACGGCATGCAATCTAAGTTGCCATTGAAGCTTTCTATTCTATAAGGCCTTTTTAACATCTCCACCTCTAGGATTCAAAAACATTTGATCCAAAATGGCAAATTTAAACTTAGAAAAAGCCTGACAAATAATTGAATGCTTAAATAAGGCATTATTTTCATTATGTTTAGAAATATAATAGTGTTCATATATTTGTTTGCAAAGGCTGCATTCAGCTTTCCCTACATAAAATGCAAGACATTCTAAACATTTTGCAAGATAAACAATGAATTTTCAACGGCAATTGCCTTTGTAAAAGTGTACCTCACAATAAACACTATTTTGCAATACTAGAGAATGTTCTTCCAGATTAAACGACTAATTACATGTCCCATGCTTGACAGTCCCTTTCTTGTTGTGTGCAAATTCCCATCATATTTTGACCCTCCTTCCAACAGTTTTTTTTTTCATATTGGATCCAGTCTTATGAATAAATAGTGGTTCACCTCCCAAGTGAAGTAATACATTAGGACTAGCCTTGGAAATGTTCCTGATCTTCCTAATAATGTTCTTGATCTCAGAGGACTATAAACTCTAGTGGACAACCAATGCTTTTTCAAAAATTTTCTTTGGTGGGGATTGATTTTTGAGGGGTGACTTTGTTCCCAATAATGGCTTAAATCTAACACCCCATTCTCCCTCACCCTGTTGTCTTATACTATATACCATAGAGTCAGGAATATATTAACCACTGTCAAGTTCACCTGCCAAATCTTCACAATGGGAGGTCATCCTCGCTATACGAATACACTGTCCTTTTACCAGACTTCTTTTGAGATAGGGGATGGAAACTTGAAAAATGAAGGCATGAGTTCTAAAAGGTGGACTTTCTAGACACTTTAGATCCAAATTCCCTATTACTGTGAGAAATAACACTATCAAAGTAGTTAATTTCATCTTTTACAACATTATAAGTGAATTTCAAATAATAAGAAGTGTTGTTCAAATATTCAAAAAGTAGGTATCAGTGTTTCAGACTCACCCCAAAAATAAATAAATATATCAACCAAAAACCTTACATACATTCTAACATTAGTGAAAAACTCTGAACTGAAAACAAAGTTAGTCTCCCAGTCTAGTAATACAAGGTTTGCAAAAATGGGGGCACAGGAGGCCCCCATGGCAACACCTCTATTCTGTTTCAAGTTTTCACCTTCAAAATAAATGAAGCTGTTTTCTAAGATGATAGATATTAATCCAACAAATAAGTTAATCTTGTCATTATTGAATGAGGTGTACTGGACAATGCTACTGTGGAAGGATTCCAAACCATGCTCTTTGGGAATAACTGTGAATAAGCCCATTACATATATGGTAAGAAAAAAAATCCTTGTCCCATAAATCGGCATTCAGTCTCCCCCAAAAAATACCAAGAATCAATAATCCAATGTGAAACATCCTTATAAATAGGTTTAAACAAATGGTCCATACATACTGTCAGAGGGTAGGGTTTTGACCCCTGAACAGCTACTTGTTATTTGTCTTTTTGGCTTTTTCCAGTTAGGGGTTGTCACAGCGGAACTCCGGTCTGCTAATGATTGGCAGTAGATTTTTATGGTGCCAAGTTGCCAGCCCAATGCCCAACCTTCAGCGAAGGCAAGCCCATTCATGCATGTCTTTCAGAGGTCACTCGACCGCGGGGAGGACATGCAGACTCCACACAGAAGGCACTCCAGCTACTATGCTACTACAGCTACTATGGGTCTAAAGTGTGCATGGTCCACATTCTTGTAGATTTTGTGGATGCCAAAAATGGTGAGAATTATGGGCTTTTCTATGTTAAATGTATTGTAAAGGTCAAGGGCTTTGATCTAATAAATATTCTTCTAAGTAAGAATCAGTTCTATGGTATGATGTATTTATTTAATTCCTTGATACAGGTGAGTACGTATCAGTGTCTTACAAAATTGTGGACATGATGTTAAAGTATTCCATTGAATCAAAAAGCAGTGTACTGTCCCTTTATCTGGTTTCATTATACAGAGAGTCTTATAATTTCTCAGGGATTCAAACAATTCTCTCTCGCTTTTATTTAAATTAGAATGGAAAAATTCATTACTACTGTAGGTTGTAAATATCTTCAGTAACAGCTTTCTCAAAGATATTTAATAAAGGATGCAACTGTGGGTTAAATATGTTTTTTTCTTAATAACTTTCCCTTTTCCATGGGTATTCACCTGTTTTTCCTGTGCTTCTCCAAAATAAAGGGCTAAGTTTAATTTTCTAGTAAAAAGTTTAAGTTCCACTAGGGAATCTACTATGTTGAATTGCCTAGAAGGTACATAATTCAGTCTTTTTTGAAAAAGGGTAAAGTATTCTATAGTAATGGGTTTCTCTGTGTAGTTGTAGATATTGTACCCATCAAAAGAGAATGTAATATCATTGTTATGTTTATAAATCCCTTCTGACTCATCAATGCCTAGAAAAATCCTTTCAGAGACTCCACTCCAGATCTGTCTTTTCCCGTGATTGGCTAGCTGTTCTAACCTCTGTGGGGGAAAAATTATTATTGGGGGATTTGTGAAACCTCATCATTTGTCTTATCTAACCTAAATAAATATCAGTGTTGTATTCTTCTCCAACACCTACCCCAAAAGTCAATTTATTCCTATTTTTCTTGAAAGCCCGATTTTTAATATAATATGCCTCATTATTAGCATGCTGATTAGTGTCTCTCTCAAGCTTCTTCTGTTTACATGTAAATGCTTTGTCGCATTTTTTCTAAAAGTTGGAAACAGTTTTAGCATAAAACCACTCCCATTGGTCAAAGATTAAATCAGCCTGAATGTCACTATTTAACGTTTCAACTTGTTTCAGCAACCCATTAATACTAAAACATTATACCTTATAAGCATCCCCATAACTTCAAATCCATGCCTGTCAAAAATTCTAATAAATTATCCATACATTTCATCACACATGTCCAAACAACATGGAAATTTAAATATGTCCAAACCTTGAGGTGCAATTTGTAGTTGCAAACAGCATCTCAAATACTTGGTAACAATCTGTAAAGATTTAATTTTAAGCATGTTTTCCATTAATAAAATCATTCCTTAAGGGAGCCAGCAGTGGTTATGTTTAGTTTAGCTGCAAACTGTTCTCTATTTCGTTCACTTAACAAATTAAAATCAAATGTTTTGTCAAGTAAATGCTGATAGCATGTTTTATCTCCAGAATTTTGAGAAAGAAAAGTTCTTGTATTGGAAGCACTACCCTGGGAATCAATCACTGGCCCGTTGTTGTTAAAATGCTGCACAGGTAGTGTCGACAGCTGCATACATTTTTTAAAAAGACTAAACAGTACCTTTACTCTTTGCATCAGGTAAGCCTTCTGTTTGAGTGCTGCAAGATGTTTCAGTGTTCTGTATTCCCTCATTAACCATGGCACTATTTTCTCCTTGTTTGAATGTTAAAATCTTCAGTCTCTGTCCATTTCCAGTTCCGGTATCACCTGGAAAAGAGACACCTCCTACTTCATTCCTTGAAGATTTAAGCCAATAGTTGCCGAAAGCTGCAGAAGAAGGAACACAAACATTTGATATTGCTGCTAATCCTTCAGGGGCCTATGAACACAGTTCTATAAATTGTGTAAATACCCTTTTATGATAGTTAGCTCAGATTGTATCTGAGCAATTTCCTGATGATGTACAGGGGAAAGAACTGATGGAAAATCATCCAGGGAATCCATAATCTGACTCCAATCATAATAGTAAACTCAAAACACAACAGAAACAACACTCAGAAAACCATAAAACAAAATAACATTTAAGAGCCAGAATCCAAGAACTCCCAAACAAAGCTTAAAATAAGACATTTATTTAGCACTTTTATCCTTATGCAATCAAGACATCATCAGAAAGTCTCATAATACCACACAAAGCATTTTATACTTTTAATTACACTTAATTGAATAATTAAATGATTGAATACAACAATTTTAAAACATGGAATATATATAGTATTAAAACAGTACATATTTTCACTAAAATAATCACCATATTAAATATTTTAATTCAAGGAAGACTTTATGTAATGGCCATTAAAAAAATTAAAAAAAAACTTGAATGTTAAAACAGTTGCATTCAGTATTAAACTATGCTGCAATTTAATTGTTCTCAGTTTTAGAACTGGTTAACAGATGCATAATCTGTAATGCCCGGAAAATACATTGCATGCAATTTAAGTTGCCATCGAAGCTCTTTGTTCTCTAATGCTGTTTTAATGTCTCCAGTTCTTTCAAAAACACTTGCTCTAAAATGGCAAATTTAAACTTAGAAAATGTCTGACAAATAAATAAATGCTTAAATAAGGCATTATTTTCATTAGGCTTAGAAATATAACAGTGTGCATATATTCAGAAAGATTGTTCATGCAACCCGTTCCATTTGCCCCATCCACTTCACTTACCCTACATCCCTACATTTATACTTTACCCAGTTTCACTCAACCACACCCCTTTCTCTATCCCACAACCAGTTCTCTTTCACAACTCATCCCTAACCACTCCTCCTCTACCACATCCTTAACCCCCCACCCCCTAATCTATTACACCCTACTCCCTCTCTACACTTACTCTTGATAAACACACTAATCACATAAATTATAACAACATAACTTCTACTAACACCCCCTCTTCCCCAAACCCCTTAAATTTGTATATACCTGATTCATATTCTCACTACATCTCCTACACATTACAAACTACACCATGTTTCTCTTATACCTAACCACCCCCTATTTATCCTTCTCACAATCTTAATTTCATAAAACTCTAAAGACTTTTACCTGAAACCCTCTTCTACTCTTACCCTTACCCCTTATGATGATTATCCCATCCATTCATTCACCCTCTCCTCTTCTCTTTATAACTTTTCATATATTCACCTCTTCAAAACCGAAATATATCATACTATCCTATCTTACAGACCAAAGGTAAAATACTTCACCTACTACCCCTGCCATCCACAACTTACATTAATTATAAGAAGTCCTCCCCTAGATGGGGACATTCACCCCAACCCAGGCCCCTCTACCTTTTTCACTCTATCCCACCACTCTCCACCCCAAACTATCCCCCTCTCACTCCAACCCTTTTTCACCCCAACCGCCTCTTCCCCCCAAAAACTATCCATCTACTCAATGAACATTCAAAACCTTCTCAATAAAACCAGCAAACTTCACTCATGGATTGCCCAGACCACCCCACACATCCAAACCTTATCTGAAACCTGGCTAAAACCCCACATTTCAAACAATGAAATCTTACCACCTGGATATAACATATGCCAGTTAGAAAGAATGCCAAAAAGAGTAGGAGGGTAGCCATCCTCTACATCTAGCAACTTAACCTCTCATCTCGACCCATTCCTATACCCCACTTTGATACTGCAGAAGTATTAATTCTAAATTGTCAAATAGACACCCACAAAAATTTGGGGCATAGCTTCCCTTTACATCCCTCCTGGCAATAACATCCCCATCTTTGAGCATAAACTGTCATGGATCTCAAACAGTATATCTTATGAAACTATCATCCTTGGGGACATTAATATAGATGGGACTAAACAAATGTCTAACTCCCCTGACAACATCAACCTTCATGGATTCAGACAACTTATTACATCCCCCACACACATAAATAAAAACTCTTAATACCAGCTCAATCCTGCATTGGATCCAGGCAACTGAACCTAACCTCTACCACAAGCCCTGTACCCTTCCTGACAGTTTAAGTGACCATCTTCCCATCCATATCCAAAGACACCTCCTCCCCCCACCCAAGTCACACATTTACAGAGCCTGCTGAAAATTGGCAAGCTTTAATGCTGAAGCATTCAACACTAGATTATTACTCATTAACTGGTCCTGCCTCCATCGCCTTCCCCTCAATGAAGCAATGCAAAAATTCAAGCAGATTGTCCTCGATATCCTCAATTCTCTAGCACCACCAAGGAAAATGAGGATTAAGTCGACTATGTCCCCTAGCTTACAAAAGATACTCACTCCCTTATGCATAAACGTGATAGCGCATGGAAATCCTGGCTTAAAACTAAATCATCATTCATCACTTCTCCAACATTACAAAGAACTTAGAAACCTAACCAAAAAACAAATAAATAGAGACAAGAAAGAATTCTACAACACAGCTCAATCCTGCCAATACACTAATCCAAAAAAATTCTGGAACACCATCAATAAAATACTTCACCCAGAAAACCCTACTACTCCTAACCCTTACCCAAATAACACCCCTCAAGAAACCACCACTCTTCTTAACAATTACTTTATAGACTCCATCCACAAAATTACTCAAGTGGAGGACAACTCCAGTCCCGCTAGCACTTCTCCTACTCCAACTAACAAAACCCCATCTCACTCAAACCAGTATCCACTGCCTACATCAAATCACTCCTGCTAATACTTAAGCCTTGTTCTGTCTCTACTAATAACCTGCATCCCCTCTTCCTCGAGATTGCCACTAATTCTATAGCCTACCTTATCTGTCTTCTAATAAACAGATCCATTCAAGAAGCAAGAGTGCCCACGCTATGGAAATTTTTCTATACAATACCACTACATAAAGGTGGGAATTCCACTGACCCCTCTAATTTTAGACCCATAGCTATTCTTTCCCCACTCTCTAAAATCCTCAAAAAACGCATTCATACTCAGCTTATCAAAAACTTAATCTACAAAAATCTATTAACTTCTACCCAACATGGGTTTTGGCCAATCCACAGCACAGCCACTACTCTACTATCGTTTAATCAGACTGTAGCCAAGGCTAGAGACAACGACCAACTTGTATCCTGCCTATCCCTTGATCTCTTCAAAGCCGCCAATACAGTTTCTCACTCCAAATTACAAACTAAACTATCTGAGTTCAACCTCTCTTCTTCCACTCTTAACTGGTTCTTCAGTTATATCACCAGTAGTCTACAATCTGTGAGATGGCACACGTCCTGCTCCTCTTTCCTACCTATCAAATCTGGAGTCCTGCAACGCTCTATCTTGGGGTGCCTTCTATTCAACATCTTTACCAACAACCTCCATACAGCCTGCAGCCACTCTTCTGTTATACAATATGCAGATGACTCAATACTTATCTCCCTCTCAGAAAGCATCCCTTACCTCCACGCACATACCCAAAACTCTTTCCAGTCCATTGAAAGATGGCTTTCAGAAAATCAGTTTATCTTAAATCCAAAAAATGCAAAAGTCTTTCTTTTCCTCCCTTGAACTCTTTCCCATCATAAAGCCACCTTTACCATCACATCCCTTGACAATCAATTAAAATTTGACCTTCACACTTAAGAGAGCATAAAAAAACACTTCAAAAACTGGGATTACTTTACAGAAATAAGAAATTCCTTACCTCAAGCTCCACACCTTCTCTGGAGCAAGGTTTCTTCCTACCCTGCATACTCTATGAAGCTCCTATTCTCACAAACATACAATCTTCATTACCTTCCAAGCTTGAACAAGCCTATAGCAAAATAGCCAGATTTGCCACAAACCTACCCTACAAGTCTCTCCCCTGCCAAGCATTAAAATAAAACTAAATTGACTAGAATTCTTCAATAACTTTTACTGTCACAGCTACAAATCACACATTCAGTTCTCTACAAACCTCCTGCCTGCCCCACCCTCTCCTCACTTGTATCGTATTATACTCCTAACCATCATCTTTGTAGTTCCAATCAACATCTCCTTGATATCTACAAACTCAACAAAAACATAAGCAAACTCCTATATAAATACTCACTGTCCCAGTCCTGGAATAAACTCCATGCTTATGTAAAAGATATCTCACACCCCAAACATTCCCCCAGATTCTATATACCTTGCACGGCTTGCAGGATCAGTGCAGGAGCTCTAGCAGGCAATATGTCTGCCGTGCGATCCAGGAACAGCCTGCAGGGGCATGCACAAGCGCTCCTGCACTAGTCCTGCATGGACTAAGCCCCTGTATGCAAATCACCCCATTGGCAGGAGAAATCCATGCAAATGAGGTGATTTTGTGATCCAGGAAACTTGCAACCAGCCGTGCAGGATTAGTGTAATCTGCAGAAATGTACTCAGTTAGTAACCGAGTACATTTCTGCAAAATCCAAAATGGAGCTGTGATAGATCCAAATAAAGGCTGCATATCAGTCAGGAAGCATGCCAGTGGCCAAGTATAAGGCCATTGGCATTGCAAACAACCTAAAAATTCAAAAAATCAACTTTATTTTTTTTTAGCCGATCTTAGCTGTTTAAGTGTAGGGCAGCGGTGAGCAAACGGGATGTGGGGGAAAATAACAAAATAAGCATTCTAACTAAAATCACTATTCTGCCATGCAATGGCAGGCAGAAGACAACATGGCCAATGAGCATTGGTTGCTAAGGGGGGAGGCTCAGGTGTGCCCCCGGGCTTAAACAGGAAGGCAATGGGAAGGGAAAACAGCAGTAGAAAGGTAATCTAGGAGAACTAACATAGCTGGCAGGCGAAATGTATCAGAATCAGCCAATTACACAGGCAGCAGTCCAGCCCAGCCCAGAACACTACTATAACCTAGGCAAACACCTTCCCCTCTGTTTTTTCCCACACTCTACACCACCAGTGTAAACAAGTGGGGAACTTTTAACACTCACAACAGCAAAACGATAGGGGCTGCAATAACTATCATACAACAACTTGTGGAAGAGGCTGAGGGTGGTGAGGATGTGAATGCTGTCAACCAACCCACAGTGAGGAGATGGAAAAGAGTGTACAGTCCTAGGGTAACCTACGACGGGCTACATGAGCTGGAGATAGTGGACTGCTATAAGGTGGACCGTGACCTCCTACAGCAAATTGCTGAGCTGTGCCGGCCATGCCTCACACACAGAACTAACAGAGGGGAACCCATCCCAGTGGATACCAAGGTATGTGTAGCCCTATGAATGCTAGTTACAGGTACCTTCCAAAGGCCAACTGGGGATATGATGAGGATCTCACAAGCATCAGCATCCAGGGTACTCCACCAGTTCATGGATGCCATGTCAGCACATGTCAGTGAGCACGTATGTTTCCCTAACACCTGTGAGGCGTTGGCAGGCAATATGCAACTCTTCCACCAAATAGCAGAATACCCTGAGGTAGTGGGTGCTATAGACTGCATGCACATATGCATCAAAGCACCACCCGGTGAGTGGGATAGGGTCTACATCAACCGCAAGGGCTTCCCCTCCATCAACTGCCAAGTCGTGAGCGATGCCCAGAGCATAATAATGAATGTGTGTGCTGCCTGTCCTGGAAGCTATCACAGTTCCCACATCTGGCATCTGACGCAGCTGTACCAGAGATTTGCCAGTGGGGACATCCCTCACAGTCACCTAGTGGGGGATGCTGGATACGCACTGGAGCCATGGCTGATGACACTCATCAGAAAAGCACACACACCCAAACAAAAACTCCATAATGAGGCACACGCAGAGACCAGAATTATAGTAGAGCATGTGATCTAGGGAATGACACCTCTCTCTGAATCTCACATACAGTAAAAGGGATGCCAAACATTACACTACCTGTGCTCAACCATGTGTAGGGAGTATACTATGTGCATCCAACATAGGCAGCCCTGCAGCACCACCCTTAATACTGGGACACCCACAAAGTAAGTGACTCACACATGCCAGTCAGGGGGGTTCACATACCCAACCATAGTCACAGCCAGAAGGACAGGTGTAGACAAACACAAACAAAGGCTGTGCTATGGCCTCTGAATGATGCCTATGGGTAACCTCCCCCCAGGCCTACACAGACAGACTACAGCAGGTCAAGCAGTGGGATGCTGGCTCTGAAGGGTAGGAAGTCAGAAACTAATATGTAGGTAAATCAAAGCTAAGATCTGTAGTACACTGGTATGCCTCTAGTCTGCATGATAGGCAAGAATACAGAATGAAATGGAGTACTTGACATACCAGTACAGTCATAGCAAATGTGTACAAGTGTCAGGTTTGCCCCCCCATCCTACATAGTAATGTAATAACAGTCAGGTCTGCCCCCGCAATCCTGTGTACAAATGTAGAAATAGTCAGGTGTGCCCCCCTATCCTACGTAGAAATGTAGTAACAGTCAGGTGTACCCCCCAATCCTGAGAAGAAATGTAGAAATAGTCAGGTGAGTCCCCCCATCCTACGTAGAAATGCAGTAACAGTCAGGTGTGCCCCCCCATATCCTGTGTAGAAATGGAGAAATAGTCAGGTGTGCCCCCATCCTACGTAGAAATGCAGTAACAGTCAGGTGTGCCCCCACATCCCATGTTGAAATGTAGTAACAGTCAATGCCAAATGATTGATGGATACCCTGCAGAAACAGTATGCTACCTGTAGGTGTACAATACAAAGGTCAGCACTGCAGTACAAACTACTTGGACTCGATCCACACATTCAATACAGACAGGCATACTGGGCATGCTCACACACTTAGAGAAATGAAGGCAATGTCAGTCAGCAACATATTGAAAGGTCATACTGGGCATGCTGACACACTTAAACACATGAAGGCCATGTCTGCAAACACTAGTGGACCAGACATTTCTGGCAGTCGCAGATGTTAGTGCAGACACTCCTCAGTATGCACCACACATGCTTTGCACACACAGTGGACAGGAATCTAAGAACAACACACTATAATATGCCAGAGGTAGACGTACATAGATGTGTGGAAGAGGGTGACTGTAACAAGGAGCCATCCAGGCCTGTCGCACCCAGCACAAAGGGCCACAACCACATGAGGTTCACATGTCACTCACTGTAGATACTAGCCACCGGTATCTGTCAGCATTACAGACTATGTGGTGCACGTGCTAACTGTGCAACATGACTGTACAAGTAAGTGGTCATCTAGAAGCTGTATACACGTACCTGTGAAATATGACCATGTGTGTGCCCGCATGTGGTGTGTCAACCTCTAGATGAATGGGTTATGGCCCATGCACACACACTGCCCTCCCCATAGCCCTACTATGACAAGCCTGCTGAGGTCATCCACTGTGAAATACACCTTTGGGAGAGTTGTAGTTCAGTAATCTCCATGGCATGTCCCATAACTGCATACTGCTGTAGTGTGATAAACTAGTTAGGTAGGAGTTCCAATCCCAGACATGGCAACTATGTGTGTGTGTGTGTGTGTGTGTGTGTGTGTGTGTGTGTGTGTGTGTGTGTGTGTGTGTGTGTGTGTGTGTCTCACTCTGTGTACAGAGCAATGCTTTTTAGGGTAGTCACACTCTCTGCTATTCAAATGTTCTACTTTGGCAAGGCTGCTGATGTCATCCACCTAGAAATACACCTCAGGGAAGGTTGTAGCCCACTAACATCCATAGCACACCCTATAACTGCATACTGCTGTAGTGTGTTAGAATAGGTAGGTAGGAGTTCTAATCCCAGACTTTGCAAGTGTATGTGTGTGTGTGTGTGTGTGTGTGTGTCTGTGTGTGTGTGTGTGTGCGTGTGTGTGTGCGTGTGTGTGCGTGTGTGTGTCTGTCTGTCTGTGTAGAGAGCAATGCATTTTAGGCTAGTCACACTCACTACAATTCAAATACCCTACATTGGCAATCCTGCTGATGTCATTTATTGTGAAATACACCTTTGGGGAAGGAGTACTCCAGAAATCCCTGCAGTGCGTCCCAAAACAGCTTCATGGTGTAGTGTGATATAGAACTCTGTTAGGAGTTCTATACCCCCCACATGTCAGTTGTGGATGTTTTGTGTGTGTTTCAATGTCTGTGTAGGGAGCCATGCATTTTAGCCTAGCCACATTCACTACAATTCAAATACCCTACTTTGACAATCCTGCTGATGTCATCAATTGTGAAATACACCTTTGGGGAAGAAGTACTCCAGTAATCCGCATGGTGCGTCCTATAACAGCTACATGTTGTAGTGTGATATAGAACTCTGTTAGGGGTTTGATACCCACACACGTTGGTTGTGGATGTTTTGTGTGTGTTTCAATGTCTGTGTAGGGAGCAATGGATTTTAGCCTTGCCACAGTCATTACAATTCAAATACCATACTTTGGCAATCCTGCTGATGTCATCCAATGTGAAATAGACCTTTGGGGAAGGAATACTCCAGTAATCTCCATGGCGAGTCCTATAACTGCGTAGTACTGTAGTGTAATAAACTAGTTAGGTAGGTGTTCTAATCCCCGACATGACAGCTGTGTGTGTGTGTGTGTGTGTGTGTGTGTGTGTGTGTGTGTGTGTGTGTGTGTGTGTGTGTGTGTGTGTGTATCTGTCTGTGTTTGTAATTCATATCCTGTGTGGAGGTGATTGTGAGTGTGTAACAACTGGGCTCAATGTGGAGTGGGTTTTGCAAATTACTTATATGGTGGCCCTAGTATATATCACAATGTCCACTGTACAGGGATAACAGATGTGAAATAGCAGAGAGGCTAGGGTGCAAATCCATACCCACACATTTGACATAAAGGCCAGTCAAACAAAGTTAACAACCCTGGTATTACCCAGGGAACACTTTCAACCCATGTCTCATGCACACACACACTTGCCTAGGCTACAGCTACTATATTGGTAGTACCCTGCATATTGCCCACTGATAGTAACTATGGTGTGATTGCAGTGGGCTACAGAGGGCATGGCACCCTGTCCATCTCCAATAGGTACCTACATGTTGACATTGCACCTTCACCATGTTCCCCACTGGACACCTGCAACACCTGTTGTGCCATCAAATGTGACCCACAAAGGACATACCATGCCTGAATAATGCCACTGACACCAGGGAAAGCTGGTATCATGCTATCAATGTAGGTGCAGAGTAAACCTACTGTTCATTACCAGTTCCTGCCACATGAGGCCAGGACTGGTACATCTGATGATAATCTGTGTACACAACATGGACGGAACACCCCAGGTACAGTTCCACATGTCACTGTACATGCATGTGGGATGTGTGCACATCCCAGACACTGTTCATGTCATGGACTAAGGAACACATACATGGCAAGCAATGCACAGCACTGGCCACACACAATAGTCACCCAGGTGACTGGATGGTGAATACAATACCCACCTGTGGGGGCAAATCCAGAAACTACACCCCTGAGCCACAGTGCAGACCAGTGTCATGTTGGCAGATGCCAAGGTATACCCATCGCCTAGCCTTGTATAGCTGTCTGGCAAAGTCAACCACTACACACCTGTGAAGCAGTGCACCCATGCATGTCAGTACTGGCACCCTGTGTGTGTGTGTGTGTGCGTGTGTGTGCGTGTGTGTGCGTGTGTGTGTGTGTGTGTGTGTGTGTGTGTGTGTGTGTATGTGTGTGTGTGTGTGTGTGTGTGTGTGTATGATCATATTCACACTCGCTACAATTACCATTGGCATACTGAAGCATGCTGTCTAATATCAGACAACTCCACATACCCTTTGCCCATATAACCTCTGTATGACCTCTGTGGTGCATGTGATACCTGCACAGTAATGTGTTGTGGCAATCTCACTAGTGATGAGCTGTATTCTTGGCCCTGCCATGTGTGTCAATGTGTGTGTGTCCCTGTGAGAGTGTGGCTGTGTTGATACTGGTACCTGTTCATGCGAACAGGCACGTGTACTACACCTACCATATAGCTATCATATCCCTGTTGCAGATGCCACTCACCATCAAATATATGTTTTGAGGGCTCCTCAACATGTAACCTATGTTGTGCATCTGATAACTGCATCGAAATGTGATAGCACTACATAGTCATCAGGTGTTTGATACCCTGTGCCAGTAGGTGTATGACACAAACATGCTTAAGTTTAGTCTCCCATCCCTCTTGACTTTACTTTGCCTCTGGCTGCCTCTCTCACTCCCTCTCTGGTGGATGTGGAGAAGTACACCTGCTTTGCTTAGGCAGCAGCTTGTGTATTGTAAGTGATGCTCATGATCAGCTGATGGCCTCTGCATGAATTGCAGTCCACCTCTAGCTGATTGCATTTCGAACAGCTGTGGTTACATTCCCATAGCCAAATGCATGGAAACACACTCCAATATCTAGGGATATCATGTTGGTGTTGGGTCTTTTCATTCACTGTGAGCAGGAACTAACAAACAGCATAACAGATGGATTGGGGATTTACCTCTAACAACATACACTGTGGAAACAGGCCAGTACACAGGAGGGGGATGTGCCTGACTTGACTGCAGACTGTAAGTGCTGCTATATTTCAATTGGAGTAATGTTGATTTAACATGGTGTGTGTGGAAATGGCTGTCATACATGTTTTAATACCTGTCATGTCAGTGCTATGTTTATGAGGAAAACCCCATTAGTAGGGTCATCTGCAGACTGGGCACTGTGTGGTGCCTTTTGTTTCTTGTGTTACCCACAGAGCACCTATCTGTGAATTGCATAAGGTAGTGAGAGGATTGCAGTCTGTAGATGGTGACAGCCGTGAGAGTTACTGACTTCATTTCCTTCATAGGACATATGTTGCAACAAACCCTGTTACAACAGGAAATGTATGAAGTTATCACAGCAACATGTCAATAATGGTCCTGTGTTTGTGCCTTCAGCCACAACTCTGCCAACCTTTGCACATATGTCATGCAGTAAGAGGTGCACATGTGCTGTACACCATATTTATCTGATAACAAGCCAGTGAGATATCTGACTGTTACACATGTTATGTATAGTACGGGTTATATTTGATGACATAACCTGGACATTCTGTGGTTGTGTGTACAGTACTGAGATCTGTGTACTTATGGTGTCGACAGTGTGTGTATTGTTAATATGTACCTTGGCCTATGTACTGACTGTGGTAGATGTCATTGTTCTTGATCCTGTTCTAGCTGATGTTACATGCTGCTCCACTGTATGTTACCCTATTGGCTTACAAGTTTGTAGGGCTAAACACACACATGTCCCATACCACAGACAGGCATCGGACCACACTGTGTAGTGGCCCAGTATATGTAGGGTTAGTTTGTGAGTGGCACATATAAGGATGGTGTTGAACATATAGTCCATATACTGTAATAGTATGCTAGCTTACCATATGTGGCTGTGGCTGTGTTCATATTGGTTGTGGTTATGCACTGTCACACAGGTGTCCATTATTCTATGCTGTGACATGGCTGTAGAGTCTGCTATATATGCAGGTACACGTGTATTCCCCCATAGGAAGTGTAGGCCAGTGTTGAGCCAGTCTGCCAGTAGCCTGCACAGTGCTTTGTTACATGCCTAGCAGCTTAGTGTACTTACCCAGTGAGATGTCATGTTCAGATACTTGCCAGATGTACTGCTGCCAGGACACCATAACAGTCATGTATGTCAGACAAAGTACTGGGATGCTGTACAGATGTATGTCAATAGCTAGTGGGTAGTATGTGGCCATGGCACCTCTGTACCAGCGGTTATTATGTATCAGGACAGACAGGGGTGTGTGAATGCATAACCTATGGGGACATATGTATACCAGTAGTTACGTGTTATACCCATCGACATGGCTGTTAACATCCACATTGTCACACTTGTTCCACATGTCTTGCACTAGGGGGTACTGCGTATACCTCTGGACTGTCCAGAGTGTGTCAGACTGTCTACCTATATTGGCCATATTTCTGCTGTAGTCCACAGGAGCATTACTGTGCTAGCAGTGGTACTGTACTATGATGTCCTTAGGATGTCTGTCAGTAGCCAATGGTGCACATGTTAAAAGCAGATGTGACCTCCCACGCACACCATGTCTGTGAAGACAATCCCTATTACAGTAGCAATAGTCTACAAATATACCTGCAATACATACCTGACATCCCCTTTCACTATGAAGTTGGGACTATTGGGTCTGAAGTAGGGCTCCACTCCATGTTCAGGACATATGGTGAACATATATTTATATCAAATTATCCATATATCTATATAGATATATGCACATATACATATTGACATACATAGATGTATATGTACATATATATACATATAAACACTCAGATATATACATATACAGAGCAACATATGTCTACACATATACAGACAGAGATACATATGCACATATATGTATGGATATCTACATATATATTGAATAGGTATATCAGAATAGATATGTATGCACATATAGTTGTACATATCTACATATATACGAACATAACAAGGCATATCTGTACACATAGGATGTGCATACATATATAGCTATATATACATATATGTATATATACATATATATATATATATATATATATATATATATATATATATATATATATATATACATATATGTATATATATATATATATACATATATATATGTGTGTGTGTAGATATATATATATATATATATATATATATATATACATAAAAAAAGGGATGTACACATGACCATATATAAGTAACAGTATACAGATGTGTATACAGGCATATGCATGAGTATACATGTGTATTTACATGTAGACATATATAGACCTATTATATGTACATAACCATATTCCTGTCATGTGTAAACCTCACGGTTGTGTATACCCTCCCAGATGTATCTCATCGTATGTATCTGCTATGTTTACATTATGATAAAACAACATATGTGATGCAACAGTCATATTAATAACAATGACTACACAATACTACAATCATCCTCACCAATCATACCAAGTTATTAGGGGTTGAAATAGGTAATCACCTTAGATTTGACTTACATATGTCCATAACCATAAAAAAGTACATAAAAAAACTTGGTCTACTCTATTGCAATAAAAAATGTCTCACCGACCACTCCAAAATTTCAATAGCCAGGACTCACCTATTATCCACCTTACTGTATGCCTCCCCTGTGCGTACAAATCTCTGCAAATCTGACCTAAACAAACTTGACAGTTGTTATAATAACATAGCCAAATTTGCTACAACCTCACACATCAGAAAGCACCACTGTGACTGCCTAAATAACCTCAACTGGCTAGAATTACCACTGCTACTTCAACTCAATCAACTATCATTAGCCGACAAAATAATAAATTACTCTAATAACATCCCAGCCGTACAGAATCTTCAACTCTATACTACTACCAGGACCTTAAGATCTAGCATACAAAACCTCCTCAAAGTAACCAAATATAACAATGAGGCTGGTAAGTCTGTCTACATCCACTACATATCAAAAACCTGGAACTCCCTTCCTGCCAATATAACTGACAGCAAATCCCCAACCCAGTTCAAGAAACTAGTCAAAACTCACTTCATGAATAACCGACTATGCTCCTGCATCCCCCCTGACTAATATCTCATTCTGAAATTTCACCTTACTTAATTAAGACTGTCAAACTAACCAATTCAGAACTCTGTACCCACGTAAGACTGTTAAACAATTGCACATCCTGACTCTCTAGTGGTTATTGTAAACTATCCCATGAATGTTGTGCGTTCCACTGTTTCCTAAAATGTAATACCTTATAGTACCAAGAGTACGTATCCTAACTTTTAAGACACATTCTATATCATATTGATGTCCTTCACATCTCTATCCAGAAACACCAGCTCTCGTGGATCTTTTCTTCTCTTTTTTCTTTCCTTTGAAAGTAAACTATTCCAGGAATGTCGTGCTTTGTAATATCTTCAAAAGTTAATATTATATAGCAACAAATGAATGTATCCTACCTTCTAAAAAGTATTGCATGTCAAAGTCTTGTCCTTACATTTTTATCTGTAATAAATTGTTCTCTTGGAGGTTTTCTCCCTGGGCCTCCACTGAAAATGGACTTGTATCCAGTTAGACTCTCCCGGTCAACAAATGTAAAATAAAATAATATATAAATAAATAAATAAAGGCAATTGTTCCATACTACTCAATATGTATACTGACAGCTATATTGGTAAAACAACAGCTGTTTTCACGGTGGTCATGGCGTAGTGCATAAGTGTTGTGACTGTAGTATATAGGGTCCTGGGTTCAAGCCCTGCAAAGGCTGTACATTTTGTTGCTGTGCAGAACAAGGGTTGTTGGATATAGAGTGGTTAAGGCAGTTTTGAGCAGCTTTAAGCACATTTGTGCAGGTTTGCACAGAAGTAAGCACTACTAACTTAACAGTTTCTTATACTCAGTTAGCTTCTAAATTGCTTAACCTGTGTAGGCATTGCTTACCCCCATGCAAACAGGCTTAAACCCACTTACTGCTGCTTAAAAGTGCTTACTCCCACATACCCCCGCACTCATTTCTTTAAAAGAAAAGGAAAAGAAAAAGGGGTTGATAGGAAAGTGGGGAAAAAAGGGGCACAAAGAGGGAAAGACAATAGAGAAAATTGCCAGTGATGTACAGGAAGAGTGTAGGGAAGGTCAATAGCTGCCCATTTCTTCTATAGCAACAGCTGTGCATATACACTGAATTTGTAGGTAGATTTGGACAAAGAAAAATGAGCCCCTGCAAGTCTGGAAGCTGCACGGCTCCAGAAGTCCTTGAGCAAAAAAAAAAAAAATGCAGAGCCAGCAAACCGTGACAGAAAAGTTTAATAGTATAAAAATAGGAGAACAAACAGACCAGTTTTGGCAATGTGTTTATCAAGCCTTCATCAGTGTAATGACTTGTCAATACAGCCACTCGCCTTTTATATTGTACCCCCACTAGAGGCTAAATGAGAAAATTACTTCCATTAACACATTCCATTAGAAATATTCATTTAATCCTGGTGGGAATAAAGCACCCAATTTAATAATCCATTTTTTCTCCTTATTGTTCAGCAATTGGTGCCAACCTGATTTATTATTTCTGTTACCCTGTTTCTTGTCAATAATAGTAAAATTAAAGACTGCATTACGATGTTTCTCAGTGTGTTTGTATAAAGCATTTGTTGGTTTCTTAACCTTGATATCACTTCTGTGTTCTGAGATTCCAAATTTAACTGGTCTTGAGGTCTGTCCTACATAGAAGGCAGAGCAACTGCAAGTGGCCATATAAATGAGACAATCCAACTGGCAATTGGCAAAAAATGAAATGCTGAATACTTGCCCAGTATTTTTAAATTCTTGGGTCTTCATCATTCTTTTACAATGAGTACAGTGAACACATGGGAAGCAACCTTGCAAAACCCCACCTCCTAATGTCATCTGTATGTAGTTCATATTAGATGTGCATACATGTGTATAATGACTCATGTATGAGCCAAGATTTTTACCCCTTCTAAAAGAAAAAATATGTTTTTTATTTTAAAAACAACTGTTTTTACATATCAAAGGTACTGTCATGGCGGCCTCCTTTGCCCCCCTATATACTTATCTCTTTATGGCCTATATTGAGGAACAACTGATCTATGATAGGGCCTATAACATCTATTTAGATGAGCTCAACATTTGGAGGAGATATGTGGATGACTGCTGGTTAGTATGGAGGTATGATAAGGAATATCTTCGGGAGTTTGTTGAATACCTGAATGATAATAAATGGGGGATTGTTTTTACAGTTACCTTTGACATGGATAAAATTACATTTCTGGATGTGTTAGTCACCAGAAATGCTGATCACACATTAACATTGGAGGTTTATCGTAAACACCCCCAGTTTAACTCCTTACTCCATGCTACCAGCTTTCATCCTCCTCACATATGCAGAAACATTCCAAAGTCACAGTTTCTACGTATTAAAAGGATTTGTTCGGATGCCACTACTTATCATTCAAATGAGGATGATCTAGTTATGACATTCAGACAGAGGGGCTACAAGAGAGGGGGTATCTATCAGGCTAAACACTGGGCATCTAATCAAAACAGGACTGGTTTACTTCAGCATAGGGACAAAACAACTGACAACTATTCACAAATGAGATTAATCACTACTTATGGTAGAAATATGAATGTCCTAATCAATAGTGTTCGCAGGCGCTGGAATATCTTATTAGCAGATACCAGGTTATGTGAAACTGTAGATGATACATGTCATTTTTATTTTAGAAAGGGCAAAAATCTTGGCTCATACATGAGTCATTATAAACATGTATGCACATCTGATATGCACTCCATACAGACGACATTAGAAGGTGGAGTTTTGCAAGGTTGCTTCCCCTGTGGTCATTGTACTCACTGAAAAGGATGATGAAGACCCAGGAATTTACTAGTAAAAATACTGGGCAAGTATTCAATATTTCATTTTTTGCCAATTGCCAGTCAGATTGGCTTATTTATATGGCTACTTGCAGTTGCTCTTCCTTCTATGTAGGACAGACCTCAAGACCAGTTAAATATAGAATCTCAGAAAACATAAGTGATATCAAGGTTTAGAAACCAACAAATGCTTTATACAAACACACTGAGAAACATCATAATGCAGTCTTTAATTTTACTATTATTGACAAGATACAAGGTAACAGAAATAATACATCAGGTTGGCACCACTTGCTGAACAATAAGGAGAAAAAATGGATTATTAAATTGGGTGCTTTATTCCCACCAGGATTAAATGAATATTTCTAATGGAATATGTTAATGGAAGAAATTTTCCCATTTAGCCTCTAGTGGTGGTACAATATAAAAGGAGAGTGGCTGTATTGACAAGTCATTACACTGATGAAGGCTTGATAAACTCATTGCCGAAACCAGTCTGTTTGCTCTCCTATTTTTATACTATTAAACTTTTCTGTCACGGTTTGCTGGCTCTGCAATTTTGTTTTGGTAAATTTGGACACTCAACCCCCTGGGAGGGGGTGAGGGCAGCAAAAATAAGTTGTGATGCCAATTAGACCAGATTACATGTGTCCAGTGGACACATGTGTGAAATGGACAGCTATATACGGGGCGAGATTTTTTTGTTGGAACAGATTGCACTTTTTTTTTCAGGTGAGAGTGAGATGTTGGGGAGGGGTAGTAGGTATATTTGGGGAGGTAGGTTGGGTAGGTCAACAGACAAGAGAAACAAGATGAATACAGGGGCAGTATATGACACATGTGGGTGGTAAACACCTTGATGGGGAGGGGTGTTCGGAAATTGGAAGCCCACAAGCCCCCTAGTGGAAACAGTGGGACTGAGGTTCCCACCCATGGGGAGTCACCACTGCACCTTCACAGCCCCAAAGGTGGCTGTGCTGGGGGCTGAGTTGCAGAGCCAGACTGACTCTCTAATCATGACATGCAGCCCTAAAGCTGGAGTAGAGGATCACCAAACTGCTGGTTAATCTCTCTAAGCACCATGACCCCGACGTGGCGATGGGTGACAGGTGCCTGTACACGCCCACTTCCAGGGGTGGGCAAGCCCCATCCCCTGAGGCAGTTGCACCTGAAGGTGGTGCAGGACCAACAGACAGGGAGGTCCCGGGTTGGGCCCCAGGCATGCTGGTGACTGGTGCCATGGCCAGCTGAGGTGGGACAGGTGGGTCCGCTGGAACCAGCCTTCCCAAGCATGCTATAGTGTTTAGATTTCATCATCATATGTGGGTTAGTAATAGTCAACACATTCCAGGGTTAGATATAATAGCATGCATATATATTCCCATTAACCCAGAAACCAGATACGGAACAGTTGCATAGCAAACAGAACACATGCATATATGGGATCACAGTGGTAATAAGAACAGCATGCAGGTACATTGATGGCACCATGCCACCAACGTTGGAATAATTCAATATAGCACATGCATGGGAACCATTAACATATGTATCAAACTATTGGACATTATCAGAACATAGGTGTCATTACATACCAGTTGGGGTGGGTATGTTGATTATTGTTGGAGATATGGTAGGGTGGGGAAAGATGTCAAATAACAACTAGTATATTCCTGCAGTCCACATTGTTTCCTAGTCAGTGCTGTTATCTGTACCTCACAAGTCTTACTACACTACCCTATAGCCTTAGTTTGGACAGTGATATGGCTGTCATCATCATTACACATGAACCGGTTTTACCTGCAGTATATACCTCTTACCTGGTATACCTGTGGAGGGAATGTTTGTTAACACTAACTCTTTCTACACATGCTCCCAGATTCTGGATTGATGTTGTGCACATAGCTATCCAACTCTTTTTGCACAGACTCTGGCCATGTGTTGACCACATGCTGGTGTGCTGGGACATATCTAGAATATTGCTTTCTTCCACCTTTAGTAACCTGACACACACATATACATGCTTTCCTACACAGTTATATTATGTAGCACAGTGTGGGTGACAGTGACCGGTGATACTTTATTATTCAGAGAAATCGCAACACTCACAATTCCCTACAATACCAGAGTGAACCGCACCAGTACAGGTTATAATGGTCTGTATTTCTCAGCACAGTGTTCGTATCCGATGTACCTGTGGGAGCAATGTTTGTTAGCACTACCTGACTGTTGCCACACAAGGTTCTAGATTACACATTAGTATTATGCCCATACATCTCACTCTGTTACTGTGCACACTCTTGTCACTGCTTGACAACATGGGAGTGTAGATAGGACATACTTGAAATATTACTCTCCTAACAGTTTCGGGGGTTGCTACAGTGACAGGTGTGTTCTCATATATGTTCGACAATCATTTGTATTCTCTGTTTGCTGGCTAAACATCTGGGATCATCCCACAGACTTACCAGGGGGAAAGGCAGCAGATATGGGCCCATATACTGGACATTCTGGCCTCATCTGTACAGTTGTGGGGTATGAATCTGTATACAGCCTAATTCCACTCCCAGGATTCAGACCATGGCTGTGTCTGCTACACCTTAAACACTGTCCATCACAGTTGTGTCTGCTATATAGATATTGCTGTATATATCCTCTCTGCTTTCTGACTTATTAATCCCCTGTGCCTTTGCATTCTGACCTTGTATTACAACACTCTTATGCAGATTTCCTAGACAGTTATATGTTGTAGGACAGTGTGGGCGACAGTGATGTGTAATACCTCATTATTCAGAGCAACCGCATCAGTCGCAATGCCATACAATACCAATGTGAGCAGTACTGGGTATCATTCTTGGATTTCTGGTCACGGTGTTGGTATGTGACAGACCTGTGGGAGGAACGTTTATTAGCACTACATGAATGTTCCCACACACAGTACAAGATTCCACATTATTATTATGCACATACATCTCACTCTGTTACTGTACACACTCTGACCACAGCTTGACAAGTTGGGGTGTAAATGGGACATACGTGCCGTCTTAGTCACATAAGGTATTGGGGAGTTGCTAGTGTGCCAGCTTTGTTCTCATAGATGTGTGTCAATCAGTTGTATTTCCTGTTTGCTGCCTATACATCTGGGATCATCCCACTGATTTCCCAGGCGGACAGGTTGATAGGCAACAGATATGGGCCACTTTACTGGACATTCTGGACATATCTGTATAGTTGTGGGGTATGATTATGTATGCAGACTACTACCACTGGCAGGTTTCAAACTGTGACTGTGTGTGCTAAAAAAAATAACAGTTTACATCACAGTTCCATGTGCTATTCGGTTTTTGCTCTCTGCATTTTCCCTGTTTACTGTCTATGTGTCTCTCAGTTGTACTAAATAGCCTCTGGGGATTGCACCTGTCATATACAGGCATTCCTGCACATTCAATTTATGGTGCATGGTGTGGGTAACAGTGCTTAATACAACAGTACTATTACATGATTGCAAATCTACATTACCATATGATACCAGAATATACACATGCAGTCCAGCAGTTAGACCTTTTTTGTCAGGCTATTACAGTTTTATTGACATACAAACAATATGAGACACTTCCTGTCATATTCTCTAGTGTATGCAGTACTTTCCTTGAACAATACAGGTTTTATACAGGCAATTAATTTACTACTACTTTTAGTTTTATTTCCTACGACAGTAAATGCATGAGTATTACTGACCTGCCTCACATCGCAAACTTGCCAGGTAACTAATGTGGGCCTCCTGGTTCACAGCCTGCTCCATTGCAGCTGTGGGGGACATAAGAGGAATATTTAGCCATATCTATCCATGATATACCTGAGTTGGCTATTACTACACACATTCTGGGGTGATCCCATGACTGGAACATCCCCTGCCTCTCTAGCCTCTTGGAGCCACTCCTACAAAAGGTACCCCTTACGCCACCTCAGGTCAGCATAGTGGTGCCTGACGTGCTCATCAGTTCGGGGTATGCCAGTGGCACTGATGAGGTCATGGGCGAGATGGTCCCAGGCATCCACCTTATATTGGGAGCCCTGGTACTGGCCCTGCAGCAGTCTCTGATCATGGTCTTTGACAAGGAGTCCTGCCATGACCTTGGACTCCTGGACGCACCAGCACTGTGCCCGAAAGTGCACACCTTCTCCCCTTACTGCCATAATGTCTGCAAGGGGAAGCTACAACCAATTATGAGATGTATTCCCGCCCCTTGGGTTTAATTAGGGTCAATTTCCTGTACTTTTCCGTGATTGGCCGGTTTTAAAAAGGCTAAGCTATGGGAAAACCTGCTTACCTAAGGTTGGCATTATTTAAAGGGGTATACCACTGGGAACAATGAGTTAGCTGGCCTATACATTACTTACACCTCCTAAGCTGGCCTGTGCAATGCTTAGCATTGCTTACATTACACTTTGCATTATATTTTCTTTTTGGCATTGAGTTCTTATTCATTACACCTTATATGTATGCCTGGTATCCATGATTAATGTGTACGTACACTGTATGGGGTCCTTGTGTTTTACTGGAGACTTCAGCACTCTATTACAATTACACCTGACTTCTGGGCTTACTGCTGTACTCCAGTTCACATATTTATGTTATGTAGTGGGTTATGGAACATATGACTGCATACTGATTCCTTTCACAGGTTCAGTTTGATTTTACTATGGTGAAGACTTGTTTGCTGATACCTCATTCGTCGGTGCTTCTGTGATGGCTTGATGATTAACTACTGGGACTAGTGGGTATAGGGTTCTGAGTTTGAGACCTGCATGGCTGTTTATTTTGTTGATGGCCAGAACAAGGGCCATTAGATATAGAGTGATTAAGGCACTTTTGAGCATTTGTAAGTGTGTTTGCGTGGGTTTGTGCGATGGTAAGCACTGCTAACCTGCCATTACATCTGCTTACAGAGAGTTAGCTTTAGAATTGCTTAACGACTGTAGGCATTGCTTACCGCTGTGCAAACGGGGTTACACTCGCTTACTAGTGCTTAAATATGCTTACTACTGCTTATTGCTGCTTAAACATGCTTACTAATGCTTTATTCATTATGACACTGACACCTCACATGTGCATTTACTGCAGTACTCCAGTTCATAAAAATATGTTATTTGGTGGGTTTTGCAACATAAATATTGATCATAACGTGCTTTGCCATGGAAAATGGAATGTGTTACAGTGGGAATCGAACCAGGAATGCTTAATCGTAAGGTGAATGTTCTGCCCACTACACTACTGGCATGCTGCTTCATTTGCATATACCTTCCTTGTTATCCTTTTCAGCCATTTAAGCTGCATTAACCGTAGTTTAGCGATGGGCACACCCGCTCACCTATGGTTAACTGTAATCGGATTTTAAAATTAAAAAAAAACAAGCGTTTGTTCATTTACTTTGTATTTGCTATTGCTGTTGTACACGTGGGGGAATGTTGCTGGGGATATGTGGACACCTATGAGCGGTCTTGCTAATTTCATACCCCTTTCTGCTGTTCTTCATTGCGGGGGCATGTATATTCTGAGAGCTCAGCTTTCAGATATGCCCCCTGCACTCTTGCACACTCCGTGTAAGACTAGGAGCTCAGGCAGTGCGCCTCATTACTATGCATGGCACAGTGCCATCCTGCTCCTAAACGGCTAGTCCTGCACAGAGGAATAGTAAATCCGGGGGATTTTTTAAAAAACTTAACTCTCCAAAGTAAACACATGGCTCTGCTCCTGTCGACACCTTACCAAACCCCCACACCCTCTGTCTCCCACCTCTCTGATTGTCCTCCTCATTTCTTCTCACTAGGGGTAACACCCTTTTCTTTTTCTCCTCTTTCATAAAGATGTCATCCCAAACTATCAAGTGCAGCTGCAATCTATGCATACTGTATATGTATATTTTACTTTATTTTTGGTAATCCATGATCTATGTAAATATAGCTAATTGACTTGTACCAACTTTAGCATATTTATCACAATCTGTATGTTTCACTTTTTACTGCAATTCTTTTTTTAAACTGTCAGCTTAATGACAGATGAGGGCTTCCATAAAACATTTCTTATTGTATGGCATGCTGCCAGTTCATCAGAAATTGTGATTGGGTTTCTGTTATGGCACTTTCTCGTGTATTGGTGCTTTTCAATTGTTGTTATCTTACTGTTCTCTGTAATTTCTTGTGAGCATGCCCAGCATAATGTATGAGATGTGAGACATTTACGAATGGAAAATTTAAATTATGATTTGTCGTCAGATCTGTGTTGTCATTTGTCACTTATGTGTGCTGTGTGTTACTATGTTACCATTTAGTAGTTACATCACTATACAACAAATGCCTGTCTATTACATGTTTATACATGATAAACCCCTTTCCTATGGGTGTCAAAAACATTTATTAGCAAAAACATATCCCTTTTCTGATGTGCATGACACAACAGCTGTAAGGTTCATTTCTTCTTGTTCAAACATGCTGAAGTGGAAAATATAGCACTGTTGTCAGCATGCATAAATTGTTTGTATATACATTTCATATGCAGTGCAATACATTTATCCCATAAGGTATCTACGGGCCTTGCTAACTGTTGCCTCAGCTCACCATTTTATTAACATGTATATCACATTAACTCCCTTTGTTACTCTGTAGCTTTATGCCCCTCTCACATCCTTTGTTACCAGGTCAGTTTTTTTTTATGTGCATATGTCAAGTATTATCATTGAGATGAATTATCATTACCTCACTATGGAAGTGTTTATGTTACAAATGTTTCTTTAACAATTCAGCACATTTGCATGCAGTATCTGAGTACATTTCCCCAGTATCCCTCACCTCTAAATTACTTCTGCAGTACAACCAATGTTATTTTATTTATTTTTTTTATTTTTATTTTATTTTACATTTGTTGACCGGGATAGTCCAACTAGATACATGTCCATTTTCAGTGGAGGCACGGGGAGAAAAGCTCCAAACTTACAGATAAAGACAAGCAAGTTACAGTATATGTACAAACATATTGTATTAACATACAAGTTACAGTCTCACATTTCAAGCCTATGAAGAATACATTTTATATTCAGAAATATATACAAATATGCTACAGTTTCTCTTATCAAACCTATAGATGCAGCTTATATACAGAGTATCTGCAAAGATGATACAGTTTCTCTTTTCAATCCTTTTAGCGTTGGAGGTTAGTTGCTATGAATAAAAAATTGAAGGGATATGGAAGCAGATGAGGCTTTAGTTAGGGTTAGAGCAAGGATGTAATCAGTGAGTTTTAAAATACTGGGTTAGAATTTTTTAACTGATTAAGGGAGGGGTTCAGAGTAACGTCAGATGGAAGCGAATTCCAGGTTTTGCCCACTGAATTTGCAAAGATTCTCCAGATAGGTTGTTATCTTTAACAGATTGAACCAAACATTTTGTAGTGGAATGAAATGACCTAGCATTTTGGTAGGGATGGATAATGTTTTTAAGGGAGGGGAGTTGCTGGATTGTTAATAACCTTGAATGCTCCAGTAAGTTGATTATATTGAATTAGCCTGGGGAGTTCTAGCCATCCTAAGAGGTTTAGGTTTTGAAAATGGTGTGTCCTGTAGGGAGTTCCTGTGGCAAACCTGGCAATTTGATTGTAGCAGCTAGAGAGTTTGCTGAGATCAGTTTTGTTCAAGTTAGTGAATATTGGGGAGGCATAGAGTAGAGTTGAAAGCAGATGGGTACAGGCAATGGCAGTCCTAGCTAGAGGGGTGAGAAAAGGTTTGCTTTTGTATAGGGAGCCAAGTTTTTATTAACGGTTTTAATAGTTTGGTTTACATGCATATCATATTTGAGGTTGCTGTCTATTATAACACCCAGGAGTTTGGTATACATATCTGGTGAGATTATGGTCTCATTGTTAGATATTATAGTAAACGAAGGTTGAGAGGATTTGTGAGTAAGGGAAAAGAGCAATAGGTTCATAGGTTCATACTAGGCTATCTGCCCTAGGGCATTTATAAGCCTAGCCAGAGTGTGTTTGGCTTTCGCCACCCATTTTAAATTAATTTTGCTATCCTTTTTTGAAGTTAGTATACTGTGCTTTATTTTATTTTATTAGGGTTTAATATCAGCTGTTGATAAGAGATCCAGTTTTCCACTATATTATAGTTTTTTGGGGTTAAAGTAAGGAGATCTGTAGGGGTAGAGGTTGAGCAAATCAGGATGGAGTCATCAGCATATTGTGTACAGGTTGCTTCTGGGATTACAGTGTGGTGGTCATTGATAAAAAGGGAGAAAACAACGGGAACTAATATGGAGCCTTGAGGGACACCAAGGGTAATGGAGAGAAGGGTGGAGAGTTTGTCCTGCCAAAGGACAGCCTGCTGTCTTCCACTAAGATAAGATTGAAACCATTGTATAGCATGGTTGTTTAGGGATATTTTATTTAGGGTAAGTAAGAGTAGCTGGTGCTCAACCATGTCGAAGGCCTTGGAAAGATCGAGAAACAGGGCAGAAGATAGTTTGTTGTTGTTACATTTGGAATTTATGACATTAGAAAAGGAGACGAGGGCTGAGGTGGTACTGTGCTGTGGTCTAAATCCACGCTGGGAGTTGGCCAGAAGATTATGTTGAATAAGGTAGTGTAAGAGTTGTTTATGGATACACTTTTCCATAATTTTAGCCAGAGAGGAAAGGATAGCTATTGGTCTATAGTTTGACAGCTCAGTGGAGCTACCTCCTTTGTGGAGTGGTATGACATGTGATATTTTCCAGATAGAGGGGATAGAGACTTCAGTTATGGTTCTGTTTATCAAAATAAAGACAGGGTATACTATAACATCAGTAGCTTTTTGCAGGTAGTCTGCAGGGAGGAGGTCAGCTGAAAGGGTGGTTGGTTTGAGCTTTTTAATTAGGGCTCTAAAGAGTGAAGTCAGGACATTTTGGAAGCTAAAGGAAAGAATGTCACTGGGTTTAGGGCTTTCAGTGTTAAGACAAGAGGGTTAAGTTTGCTAGCAAGGGTCTAGATGGTTTCTGTAAAGAAACTGTTGAAGGTGTTGGCAATTGACTCTGGCGATTTTTGGGATGGGGATGAGGGGGTTGGAGTTGTTTATTGCCCTGATTGGAGGAGTTTGTTAATACCTGCCCAGAACTTCTGTGGCTTGTTGTGGTGTTTCTGCTGTAGATGACAGAAATATTTTTTTTTGTTTAGTAATATGGATTTTTTGATCATTCCTATATTGTTAAAATCTGAGTTGATCGTGTGGAGCTTTAGAGGAGCACCTGGTGTTCCAGGCATTATTTCTTTGGATGATCTTTGGATTGGTTTATTTAGTGAGCCAGGAGGCAACTTTTGTTTTAATTCTAATAGAGTGTGCAGGTGCATGGTTGTCAAGGATGGCCAGGAATGTGTTATTAAAGTGTGTTACTGCCTCATCTAGTGGTAGTTGTTTTAGAATTGACCAATTGCATAATTTAAGTTATTCTAAGAATTATTAGGGTTGAAGTTTTTGTTATTTCTTATTGTTTTATAGGTTATTTGTGTACAATTCCCTCATTTCTCTTTCCATCCTTCGGTTGACGTTTTTGTTATTTCTTATTGTTTTATAGGTTATTTGTGTACAATTCCTTCATTTCTCTTTCCCTCCTTCGGTTGACGTTTTTGTTATTTCTTATTGTTTTATAGGTTATTTGTGTACAATTCCCTCATTTCTCTTTCCCTCCTTTGGTTGACGTTTTTGTTATTTCTTATTGTTTTATAGGTTATTTGTGTACAATTCCCTCATTTCTCTTTCCCTCCTTCGGTTGATGTTTTTGTTATTTCTTATTGTTTTATAGGTTATTTGTGTACAATTCCCTCATTTCTCTTTCCCTCCTTCGGTTGACGTTTTTGTTATTTCTTATTGTTTTATAGGTTATTTGTGTACAATTCCCTCATTTCTCTTTCCCTCCTTCGGTTGACGTTTTTGTTATTTCTTATTGTTTTATAGGTTATTTGTGTACAATTCCCTCATTTCTCTTTCCTCCTTCAGTTGACGTTTTTGTTATTTCTTATTGTTTTATAGGTTATTTGTGTACAATTCCCTCATTTCTCTTTCCCTCCTTCAGTTGACGTTTTTGTTATTTCTTATTGTTTTATAGGTTATTTGTGTACAATTCCCTCATTTCTCTTTCCCTCCTTCGGTTGACGTTTTTGTTATTTCTTATTGTTTTATAGGTTATTTGTGTACAATTCCCTCATTTCTCTTTCCATCCTTCGGTTGACGTTTTTGTTATTTCTTATTGTTTTATAGGTTATTTGTGTACAATTCCCTCATTTCTCTTTCCATCCTTCAGACTTCTTTCATTGCACTTGCCCTTAGTATTTATGGGCTACAGCACATGCTTGCATGTTCGGTTTGCATCTAGGCAAGCTGATTACTTTATATTCAGTGCTCATGCCTGAAAACACTTTAGCATAGGTTCATAGGTAGGTACTAGGCTATTGGCCCTATATACAAGCCTAGCCAAAAAGGTACCCTGGCTTTCGCCACCCAAGAAAATTATTTTCCTGTGCTCCTGTCAAGCAGAACCACAGAAGTGATCCCCGGGGTGAATTTCCTATTACCCATCCAATCATCAATATTTTTCTTGAAGAGTGCTAATGAGGAGCTCTGTTTGACATAAATAGGTAGTCTGTTCCAGAGTATGGGAAGTCTCTGGAACAGAAATCTATCCCAACAGCATGCTCTGTTTATTGTGGTGACAAGGTTTAGGTCCCTAGAGCATGTAGCTCGGAGGGATTGGGATTTCTTTAAATGGAGCATGTCCAACACCTCTGGGTTTGACATAGCTTTGTATGTTAGACAGAGATCGCCTTTGAGTAGGCGATATGTGACGGAGTAAAGCTGGAGTTTTTTGAGATGGTCTGCGTAAGGCATCTGTTTGAGGCCAGTAATCCTCTTTGTGAGGTATTTTTGCGGCCTTTCCAGTTGTTGTAGATGTCTTGAGAGGTACATACCAAAAGGGGCGCTGTACTCTATAATGGGTCTAATGAGTGATGAGTAGAGGGGAACAATGACATCTTTTTTTCTGGATGAGAAACCTTTTGTGATGAGGTGTGCCACATAGAAGGATTTCCTGACCACTGTGGCGATGTGATTATCAAAGGAGAGACTACTGTCCACCTGTGTCCCAAGGTCTCTTATCACAATTTCAGTGTTAAGTAGACTACCCCCTATGTGGAAGTTCATGGGTACAGAGTTTTTACCAAAGGAGATGACAATGCACTTTTTGGCATTGAGCTTGAGACCATGGTTTTGACGCCAGGCATCTGTCTCAGTGAGGTCCTTTTGTAGGATGTCTACATCGGTAGGAGTTTTGATTATGGCTCCTAGTTTGCAGTCATCTGTGAATTTAGTTAGCCAAAGACCTTCTGTATTAGCCTGTTCTTCAGAGAAGTAGATACCAAACAGGAGAGGACCCAGGACTAAACCCTGTGGTACTTCATTTGTCACTGGTCTGAAGTCTGATTTGGAGTCTGCTACTTTCACAGTGTGGGTTCTGTCAGTAAGCCAGTTGGCAGCCCATCTTGTGACATAGGGATTTATACCTAGTTTAGTAAGTTTATCTATAATTCCAGAGTGGGGTATGGTGTTGAATGCCTTGGTGAGATCTAAATAGGCTGTGTGAACCACCTTACCCTCATCTATGGCTTTGGTGACTACTTCAAAGTAGTCTATCAGGTTAAGGAGACATGATCTGCCTTTTACAAACCCGAATTGTGTGGGGTCCAGTGTTTGGAGATCTCCAATGTCTTTGTTTATGAGTTCCAAGATGATACGTTCCATGGCCTTGCAGACCAGACTCGTCAGGCTAATGGGGCGGTAGTTCCCGGGGTCTGTTGTGGCCCCCCCTTTGTGGAGTGGGATAACTGTCACAGTGCGCCATTCAATGGGCACAAAGCCTAAGGTGACGCTATGATTGAACATGGTACTTAGGTGGGGTGCCAGTTCATTCTGTAGTTCATGTAGAAGGCAGCCTGGGATGTTGTCAAGTCCCATGGATGCTGTGTTCTTGGCTTTGGAGAGTGTGGTTTTTACCTGTGCAGCCGTGATTACAGGAACTTTGCATTCTTCCAGTATAGAGATGGGCCCTTTAAGGGGTGAGGGGGGTAAAGTTAGCACTGAACCTGTCTGCCAGGATGTTGGCAATATCAGTTGGGTCTGTACATTTAGTGCCATTGTGCTGTAACTCAGAGAAGATCTGAGTATTGCCATTGAGATTCTTGACATAGCTGTAGATGCTTTGTGGTTGTCTTTAGAGTCAGTGGTGATTTTGTTTTCATAACTAGCTTTGGAGGATTTTATGAGAGAGCTCAGCTTCTTACTGAGGCTGACCAGAGAGTTCCTCCAATTGTGGGATTTTACTCTTTTTTGCAACAGTTTTTTTCTTCTGTTGTAGAGTTTGTTTATGGCAGAAGACCACCAGATTGGCTTCCTTTTTTTGGAGGATAGCATATTAGTTCTGTTAGGGATAGCATGATCCATGCACTCGCGTGTGTGCTTATAAAGTGCATTTACGTAGGATTCAACAGTTGTACCTCTATTGTCCATCTGCATGGGTGTCATGAAGTTTGCCACTTTTGTCTTAAGAAGCGTGAAGTTGACTTTGGAGAAATTTTTTACAGTTGTTTTCCTAATGGGGGTGGGATCGGGGTGTGGATGTTTAGGGTGATTAGCTTGTGGTCGGATCTGATCAACAAGGAGCTGACCTCTGGTGTGGAACACTGGTCACCCATGTTGGTGATGACCAGATCAAGGATATTGATGCCCCTGGTGGGGTTGTGGATAAGCTGATCCAAGGCATTGGAATTGATGATTTCCAGAAAATGTTGAGCAAAAGAGTTGGCACATGAGTAGTTTTCCCAGTTAATGGTAGGGTAGTTGAAATGACCCATTATTAGAGTGTTGGGCTGTACCCTAATATTTTCCAGTGTATCAAGAAAAGGGTGGGAATCCTGGGACATGGTGGGGGGTCTGTAGCAAGCTACAATCTGGATTGTGGTTTTGCCCAGAGTTAGTTTAACTTGGATAATCTCAGATGCATTATGCTGAGCAACTAGCTTGGAGGTGTGGATATCCTTAATGAATATGGACACTCCTCCACCTTTAGTGTTTCGGTCCAGGTTTGGTGGCCGAAAGATGTGGTATGAATTATAGCCTGGTAATACAGGGGTGCTCTCTGGAGCTTTGAACCAGGTCTCTGTCACTGTACAGATGTCAATGTTCTCCATTTTAAGGAGTGCCTCGAGTGAGTGCATTTTGAGGTTTAGACTTCTAGCATTGAGTAGCATTACCCTCAGATTTTGCTTGGTTGTACCTGTTACGGTGGTGAATTTTTCATTTGAACCTTGCCTAAAAAAGGCACTATAGGGGTGGCAAGAGCCTTTGCCAGTATCCGGAATCCCAAGGGCGACAGGTGCAGGCCATCTCTGGCAAAGCAGCGTGGTCTGTCGATCATGTCATCCCAGGCAGACAGATACTGGATTCCCTTAGAATGACACCAGAAGCTTAGCCAATTGTTAAAGTCAATCATTTTGTCCTTGTACTGTGGTATCATTCTGGGTGATTGCAGGATGCTACTCAGGGCTAGGTTCATACCTGCCTGGGCTATAAGATTGGAGAGCTCCTCCATGTCTCTTTTCATGTAGTCCAGGGAGGTACATCTCAGGTCATTTACACCAACATGGACAATGACAGAGTTATATTTGTACTTGTTGTGGAGTGACCTGAGTGTGTGCGTTATGTGACACATCCTGGCACCTGACAGGCAGCTGACAGTAACTTTTTCCTTGTTTAGCCTGGTGAGTGGAACATCAGTGTGCCTGACTATAGAGTCACCTATGACTAGAGTGTTGGGTACGTTATGCCTTATGGGCTGTAGTTGAGTGGCACACTGAGTATGTGGACTATGTGTCATTTGGGTTGTGTTGGGGGGGTGGAGGTTGCTTGCATTTCTCCTTTGGAGGTCTCTGTTGTTTGGGCAGATTTGTACTGAGAGCCAGTCACAAGCACTGTTACTGGCCACAAAAAAGATGCTTGCAAACATGTAGGTGTGATGATCAGTGTGCATATTTGATTAGCATTGCTGCTTGTCACGCTAACTTGTTTAAATTATAAAGGCTTAGCGTGACACCTACACAACTGTTAATGAAGCCTAGGATATGTCTTAAAACAAAAACGTCAAACAAACAAGCAATACAACAAACAATAAAATATATAAATATAACATGAATTCATTTAGCAATGCACTTTTAAATATCCATACTATTCTTGGACTTATTTTTCATAAAGGAAATCTTTAATAGTGAAGCTAACGAACATAATTACAATTTTCAAAATATACTTTTGTTTTATTTTTTTCTGAGGAAGAGAAGTGATCTACATGGACCATTTTCCACCAGGATGGGATCAGTGCCTGGCAAAGTGACTTTCTCAGAATCACACAGGCAATGGAGGTTGAGGAATCAAACCTTGCACCAGTGGACCACATAAAATGTCTTGTTAACTTGTACTCTGTGGCATATAGGTCAGTAGATGTCAGATGTCCAATTATTTATAGTCACTGCCCTGGGGATTCAGAAACAAATAGCACAATCTGAAATATGACATTGCATGATGAACAATGACTTGAAAGGTATGGGGCAATTCAATGACACGTCATGGTCATGCAAGGCAGCAAAATATCATTGCTGCATGACTCAAAAAATAAGCTTTTATTGAGACAGAAATGACAATCGTTATAAGAAGGGTGAAAGCAAATGTAAATGTGGCTAAACACTATGGCAGAATAATTCAGAAAATTAAAAAAACTTCACTCTGAGTTGTGTTATAGTCATAAATAAATAACATTAAGAATTTACCTTATGTATGCCTTGCAATTTCATTACATTACAATGACTGTGTCCTATAAAAAAAATCTACAAATGTTCTCATCCCTCGTAATTTTCGCCTCAGACTTCACGTGAACATCTTCTTATACATGATCCACCTGCATCCAAGGGGTCTTGTTTTTGACCTTGGATGTTTCCAACCAGCCCTAGCAACAATGCCCTCCTAGCGTGGAGGAGTCAGGTTAACAAATTCCTTTTGTAGTAACTGCAACACGTACTATTCTCCCTTATTGAATACTAAAAGAATGCAGTTTAAAAGACAACAATACTGTTTGATGAAGCTGTATTTTTCCTAGCCCTGCATACAAATTATATTTGCTTTTTAATAATTATATTATAGCATCATTAATAAAGTGAAATTAATATACATTTTAATAAGCTGGTCTTGTTCCATAATGGCTTCTTCCTTCTGACGCTGTTAATGTCATACCATACATATAATTATATTTTTATTTTTCATAACTTGATAAAATATGCCTCAGTGTTATAGTAGTCATTATCATTTTCTGTCAAAATAGAACTGTCATTGATTTGTGCATGTGGTGGCATTTCATGTGCAGGTGAGGTTAAGTATCTTATAATCACAGCCTTTAGAATAGAAAATGCCAAAATGATTACAAATATAATAAAAAGTACAATGACAAACCCTGGGTTATGCTAGTTTCAAGGTTACCAAAAATACTGCCTAACCATTTAAAAAGTGTCCAGTTTTCGGATGTGCTGTCCAACTGTTGGGTACTTTGTTCCATGAAGTTTGCCAGTTTTTCCTGTTCATCATGATAGTCACTAAATATATGAACAGCAACAAATCCCTATGAGAGCACATGACCCCCCTTTTGTAGAAAGCATTAGATGAAGTGCCATTTGATTCTGTAACACCACAGTTTGCATTTCAGTCATTTCTCGATTTTCCATTTTGATGTGATGTGAAGTTTCGTTGGCCACCTCCTGTGTAGAATTTGGGCATGTATGGTGATTTCAAGCATTGTCTTTTGCACTCTATACCCCGGATTAAAAATTGAAAATACTTGCTCTGTTCAGTGGATTTCTCACTTATTTCACAGTCTACCTGCTGATGCATGTTCGAAATGTTGAATAACAAGAGTAATATAGCTTACAAAGCAACATTCAAACCAGTTTGTAGGCAACCAGGGGTAGGCATGATTACCACAGATGTAGTAGCGGTCACTTATCATGCCCATGCCATGCCCCCAGTCATAGATTTGTAAGTGCAAAGAGTCTAACTCACTTTCTTGCCTGGTATCATTACATTTGCTTTTCCCTACTGGTACAGTCCCATTTCTGGCATAACACACGTCTCCATAATGTGTGGCTGCAAGTTGAAGAGACACAACCTTTGAAAAATCAGTTACATTATCCCAGGTTAAGCTGATGTCATTAAGGTCCTTTTCAAATGACACCTGTGATGCAGGGATGAGGATCATAGGAATCCCTGCCTTGGAATGATAAGGTATATATGAACATATCCAGCAGTTTGTTTTGTTTAGATTTTTGGCATATTGCCAAAGGACCAGCAAGAAACTGTTTTCTTTCAACCAGTTTATAGATGGGAGCAGCAGCAGTAACAAAGTGAAAGTATCTGTTGTCACTGGATTCAGTGTGGACTGCTACTGAAGTTGACCTTCTCACTGGGAGATGATTTATCTGTCACACCTCGATCTCTCTCTGTTGGCTGCGATGATTCATCTGGGGTCTCCACACGACAGGTCTTCTCACAATGAGATGAATGGATCCACATTGGTAGTCCTGCACAGCAAACTGCAGTCAAAGTGATGAGCAGGACCTGAAAAGCCCTCTTCTACATCTGGCTCAGGCAGTTTTTCCACTGAAAAATGTTGACATACACCCAATCAGCCGGTTGTAGTTGATGACAGGGTTGGTCAGGAGGCTTTGGTAATGCTGCTCTTACTGTTTGATGATATTTCTGCAAGATAATAATGAGCTTCCTTCGATACGAAATCATAGCATCATCTGACAAAGTTAAATCAGCATTTCCCATTGGAGGGGCAGCTGGAAGGGCCATGGATCTCCCCATTAATATTTCATATGGACTCAATTTTCTGGTGGCATTCAGTGTGGCCCTCATACTCATTAATGCTAAGGGAAGGGTTTTGGGCCACTTTAAGTGGGTTTCAGCACAAATCTTGGAAATTTTATTTTTAAGGGTCCTATTTACCCTTTCCACTAATCCAGATGACTGGGTATGGTTGGGACAGTAAAGACTCAACTTAGTATTACAAGCTTTACATAACTCTTTAAACAGATTATTATTAAAATGAGTTATCTGGTCACTGTTAACAATGCTGGGTATATCGAATTTTGGTATATAATCAGATCATTTTTTAATAAGTGTGACTGCATCAGCTTTGCAACATGGGTAAGCTTCCACCCATGATGAGAACATACACACTACCACCAAAATAAATTGTAAATTATTAGTCTTAGGCATCTGGATGAAATGTAGCTGTATATTAACAAAAGATTCCCAGGGTGGAGGTAAACATCCAGATTTGCTGTTGGCATGTTTGCTTATGTTATATTCGAAGCAAATAGTACAATTTTGTACATACTGAAGTATCAAAGAGGAAACATGAGGAGCATACCAACTTTAGGTAATTTGATTAAATAAAGTTGTCTTACCTGTATGGCCCGGTAGATGATATGCCCTTACTAGGTAAGGTAGCAAAGAGACAGGCGCCATCAGTCAGCCGTCCGGATGTCGCCATATGCCATCAGAGGATTTTCTACATCCATTCTTCAGCCACCTCAGAACTTCTCCTGTGATGCTTTAGCTTGAAAGGCTGACAACTTTGCAAAATCAAACACATTATTACTGTTGCAGTTTGTTACTGTTAACATGCAAAGATGTTTACAATGATTTACGACTGCTTGTTTAGCAGCTTGGTCTGCCACATAATTGTTACCTTCTGTAACCATGTTACTGCTTGTTTATCAGCTTGATCTGCCACATTGTTACCTTTTGTAACCATGTTACTGCTTGTTTAGCAGCTTGGTCTGCCACATTGTTACCTTCTGTAACCATGTTACTGCTTGTTTAGCAGCTTGGTCTACCACATTGTTACCTTCTGTAACCATGTTACTGCTTGTTTAGCAGCTTGGTCTGCCACATTGTTACCTTTTGTAACCATGTTACTGCTTGTTTTGCAGCTTGGTCTGCCACATTGTTACCTTTTGTAACCATGTTACTGCTTGTTTAGCAGCTTGGTCTGCCAAATTATTACCTTTGGTAACAACATTCTGTCCCTTTTGATGTGCACAACATGTGATTACAGACAGCTTTTTAGGTAACAAAAGTGCATCTAACAATGATTTTATGTACACACACTGGGTAAAAGTAAACAGAGAAACAAGCGAGCCAAAAAAGTCAAATGAGCCGCGAAACCTGTGAAGCAAACTAGGTTTATTCAAAGACAGTACAGGTAAAGCACTTTTCGTTGCCGCCAATATGGCAACTTCTTCAGACCATGAATGATTTTATGTACCCTGAATTTTTAATATGATTTCCTGAAGAGATAAAAAACCCTCTCTCTCTCCAAAGTTGCCCCAAATCATGTACCACTCCAAAAGCATAATGGCTGTCTGTAAAAATATTGGCCACCTTGTCTTTGGCTAACTCACAGGCTTTTTGCAAAGCCACTAGCTCAACTATTTGAACAGAGTGAACACCCTCTAATCTTTGTTGCAACAATATTTTTTCCTCGGTGCAGATTGCTATTCCCGAGATCAACTTTTCTGTTTGATCTCTTCCACAGGAGCCATACACAAAAAGATGCATGTCAGCATTGGGTATAGGAGTGTCCTTTAAGTCCTCCCTAGGAGAAAGCAAATAGTTAGTTACACACACACACACGCAATCATGCTCTTTACCATCCTCAGCAGTAGGCAACAGAGATGCAGGATTTAGAACAGGACAGCGGATTAGAGAAATATATGGACCAGAAAGAAGCATAAGTTCATATCTAGTTAGATGTGCAGTTAAGAGTGGTTGAGGTTTTATTTTCTGCAAAGAGTTGATACAGAATGAGGGACAGCAACTGTGAAATCATGCCCGAGCACCAACAATTGTGCCACATTAACTAGAATGGCAGCAGTGGTAACTGCCCTTAAACAAGGTGGAAAACCTTTTGAAACAGAATCAAGTGCCATGTTGTAATAAGCCAATGGACGATAGCTGTTCCCATGTTTTTGTGCAAGTACTCCTTGAGCAAATCCATGTCTTTCATAACAAAATAAAATAACATTTTTATTATAATTTGGTAACCCCAAAACTGGGGCAGCTTGCTTCAAGTTTTGAAATGAAATTTCCTCTTCACTGTTCCAAAGGAGAGGCTCTGGTGTATTCTGCTTTAAAAGATTTGTCAAAGGTTTGGCACTTTCTGTGTAGTTAGGCATCCACTATCTACAATATTCTGTCATACCTAGGAAAGACCTAAGTTGTCTCTGAGTAGCCGGACGTGGAGCCTTTGATATTGCATCAATACGAGATGGTAACACTTGCCTGTTACCATGAGATATTAAATGACCAAGATAATGTACCTGAGATGACCACAGTTGTAATTTTTCTCTAGACACTTTGTGTCCCTTTTTAGCATGGATAGTCAGAAGATGCAATGTATCCTGCTGACATTGCTGAAAGGAGTTTGATGATATTAGTAAATCATCTACATATTGTACTAACACAGACCCACCCAGAAATGTCACATTCTCCAAATCCTTTTTAGAATTTGAGAAAATAATGAAGGAGATTTAGTATATCCTTGTGGCAACCGTGTTCAGGTATATTGCTGTCCCTGATAAGTGAAAGCAAACAGAAACTGACTGTCAGGGTGAACAGGTATAGAAAAAATGCTGATCATAAATCTATCATGGAACAGTAACTAGTTGTAGATGGTATGCAACTCAGTAATTTTGCTGGATTTGGAACAACAGGAAAAGTAAGAAGTACTGCATTATTTACAGCCCTTAAGTCTTCTACAAATTTATAAGTATCCTTTCCTGGCTTTTTCACTGGAAAAATGAGCATTACAAGGGCTTTTAGATGGTATGATTATTCCTTACTCTATTAGAGACTGAATTATAGGTTTGATTCCCTGTTGTGCTTTGATTTTAGTGAATACTGTGGAATTTTCTGGAGGGGTTTTGATAGATTTAATTTTATTTTTACAGGTTTTGCAGATTTTAATATACCTACTTTATTAGCATGTTTAACCCATAACTTAGCAGGTACCTGCTGTAGCAGTTTTTAGTTTGTATGCCTTCAAATTGCTTTTCTTAACTTTTGCTAAGAATTGTAATACTTCCCCCTTTATTGTGTTGGAACATCTAGATACACCCCTACTGGTGTACAGTAAATGGTACAACTCAGCTTACAAACAAATTTCTTCCTAGTAGGTTTACTGGTGTAGTAGTACTCAAAAGGAAATAATGTTTTTCTTTGATCGGACGTAAAAAAAATGGATATAGGCTTTAAAGCAGGATACGTAACAGCAGCATTTGTTACACCAGCTCACTTTACTTTGTTTTTAAACTGGTATTTAACTGTCTGAAGTAACTTTTAATACAGACCTAGTGTTGCCAATTTCATCAAGTATAGAATTAGCTTTGCATTTATTCATACTTAAACATAGGGTCTTTTTTTTTTTTTTTACTTTAGTGGCAGCAAAGGGATTAAGATTTATTTTTGTTTTATTACCCTGCCATAGTCAGAACGGTGATTTGCAGCATGGACTTTAATTATTTTTCCTGCCACTCTTTTTGACTTTTGTACAGGGTTTGCAAACCCGGCACAAAGGCAGCTGCAATAGCTGATTTAGCTTGTTCATTTGGGCCTGGTATTTCTGAATGTCTAGCAAACATTGCTTTAAAATGACTCAAATAATCTGCAAGGGCATTCTCTTTATTTTGCCTACATGCCTGACACACTTTTGTAATTTAACAATGCTATTCTTTATCTTTTAGTGCATTTCCTGTGGGAGTGAAATTTGTTATTTTAGCTTTTTAAGTAACTGTTCTTATTACATTTGAAGTAACTTTTCGAAGCAGCTGGTTTAAATCTGTCAAAGTAGGGTTGTACTAGTTTTTTTAATTCCTCCGTAAACCTTTATGGATGCTTTTTTTCCTTCTTTTAGTTAGAAAACATTTAGACATTGTATGCAGGTGTTCCCTTTTTAGGGATTTGATCGTGCTTGTTTATCTTTGCTCCTATTTTTTTTTATTTTATAAATTAGGAATAATAAAAATGTTAGGCTTACTTTACAACTCCTGGATTGTGGCAGTTCCAATGACAGAAAACAACTCTAGTAATCCACATACCATACAAGGAGGGAAAGGTAGGAAGTCTGTCGGCATGCAACAACAGGGGAGAGGTTTTGATTAGCCTTTTCCCACAGCACCCCCTTGCTTTCATCCCTGTGTGAGCTCAAAAGTTACAGCTCCAGCATTGCAGTTGGGATAACGGGGTGAATAGGTACTGTGTCCAGAACTGATGACTCTTTTGGACCCTCTGAGGGTACTTTCACACAATCACACTGTTAAGTTCCAGCATGTTTTGGGCTCATGAATTTATTTTAACAATGCATACCTCTATGTCCTATCATGCTGTAGGCTCATGAATTTGTTTTAACAGTATATAGTCTACGTCCCAGTCATGCTATGGGCTCATGAACATGCTGTATGGACTACGTCCCAGTCATGCAGTGGGCTCATGAACTTGTTTTAACTTTACAGTCTATGTCCCAATCATGTGGTGGGCTCATGAACTTGTTTTAACTTTATATTTAGTTTTTAACTTTTTCTTTTCTTTCTCTCATACATTCATACATTGACAGAATAAAACATCTCTCATACTTCTTACCTTTCAATCCTGAGGGTACCACCCTCAACACATGGCACCTCCTTGTGTTAATTTGTCCTTTACTGTATGTGCACATACATTTACTATACTCATTTACTGTGGGGTCCTCCCACTATTACTGGTATATCTTACAACCATTCAGTCAAACAAAAACACAGTCCTGGACTTATACTACAAACACAGCCATGCACTTATACTACAAACACAGTCATGCACTTACATTTGCTAAAATTGTATAAAAAAAGAAAGAAGAAAACCACAAACCAACCCTTTTTCCTTACAAAACAATTTCCCTGCCAAGGCTAGTATGTTTGCACACCCTGAATAGCTGCACATCTGAGTCTCTGACTATTCCATACAAAGCAGTGTGGAATTCACCGAAAATCTGTGATGGGCCCTATTCCAGAACTGCCCTGCAGCAATACCAAACTTCAGATCCAAAGAACGGCACCAAATTGTTAAAGTAATAAATAACATTAAGAATTTACCTTATATGCCTTTAGTCAGGAACAACACTTCAGGATGTGCAAACATAAATTTTATTCTTACAGCGCTGGGAGTTAAGTCTTCATAATTCTTGATGAAGCATTCTCACTTTACATACAAAAACTGTAATTTTATACATTTTCTTATCAAACTGCTCAGGCAATTTCATGGCATTATAATGACTGTGTCCTGTAGAAAACTTTGCAAATGTCCTCATACCTTGTGATTTTCACCTTAGACATCACGTGAACACCTTCCTATACATGATTCACCTGCTTCCAAAGGGTCTTGTTTCTGACCTTGGATGTTTCAAACCTGCTCTAGCAACAATGCACTCCTAGCCTGGAGGAGTCAGGCCAACAAATTCCTTTTTGTATAACTACATACCTCACTTCATGCAACACGTACTGTTGTCTCTTATTACATACTAAAAGAATGTAGTTTAAAATGAACATTAAAACTGTGGCTTATGAAGCTGTATTTTTCCCAGCCCTGCATACAAATTATATTTGCTTTTTAACAATCATATTATAGCATCATTAATAAACTGAAATTAATATACATTTTAATAAGCTGGTCTTGTCCCATAACAGTTGTAACCACCAGCATACCTGTACAACAAATTTCTGATGAACAGAGACAGCCCTCCATACTATAATAAGGGTATAATGCATTTTGAACAAATGTACATGGCTGAGGCTGTCTTTACAGCCATTAACTGAGGAAGTGCACATTGATAACATATGCTATTATTTAAGCATTCATTTTTGAGTCACCATACAGTAAGCTGAAACAGTCAGCAATGAATGCTAGTTACCGTGTAGTTCATTGATAGGGTCAATATCAAAGTCATAAGAAAAAAAGCAATTACACTGATGAGTCATACATGAAAGGCCACTTGGCTGCCAAGCCCGACTGAATCCTAAGTTTTGCCACAAAACAATGGTATATTAATGTAAGAAATTTTACTCTATCACTGTCAAGTGGACTGCCCCAAATCTACAGTTGCCACATCTGTTACATGTCTGACTTACATCAGCAATTTGTGTGGGGTGATTACCCCCAGGAGCATTAAACTGGTAGTGCTGGTTATGGCCTGGAACCATGGCTAATGACAGCAGACTAATCACTCTGGATATCCACATTCCGCCCCCAACCCCAATCAAGGAAACCACCATGAAAAATTTTTCAAAAGCAAACTTCACATTACTTAAGACCGAGGTGGAAAGGTTCACAGCCTCCATGCTAAAGGGCAATGCTGTCCAAGCTGCTGAAACCTTTACAAAGGCACTCTATGAGCATCTGCAGGAATACATGGATCATGCTATCCCAAGTAAAACCAAGACTCACTCCTCCAAGAAAAGGAAACCAGTCTGGTGGACCCCTGCCATAAACAAGCTATACAACAGAAGGAGGAAACTAGTACAGAAAAGAGTAAAATCCCAAGAAGGAAAGACATCCCTGATCAGTATCAGCAAGAAACTACGATCCCTCATTAAATCATCCAAGGCTAGTTTCGAAAGAAAAATTGCCAATGACTCCAAAGATAACCACAAAGCATTCTTTAGCTATGTCAAGAACCTAAGTAGAAACTCTCAGATCTGCTCTGAGTTAGTGCAGAATGGCACAAAATACACTGAACCGACTGATATTGCAAACATTCTGGCAGGCAGGTTTAGTGCAAACTTCACCCCCCCTCTCACCCCCTAAAGGGCCCATAACTATACCAGAAGAATGTAGGGCCCCATCAATCACCGACACACAGGTTAAAACAGCTCTATCCAAAGCCAAAAATACAGCTTCAATGGGACTGGACGGGGTCCCAGGCTGTGTCTTACAAGAGCTCCAAAATGAACTAACCCCTCACCTAAACACACTGTTCAAACTCAGCCTCTCTACAGGCTACGTACCCACAGAGTGGTGCACAGCAACAGTTATCCCTCTCCAAAAAGGTGGAGCCACAATGGACCCCAGGAACTATTGCCCTATAAGCCTGACTAGCCTGGTCTGCAAGGCTATGGAATGCATCATCATGGAACTCATTAGCAGAGACATTGGGAACCTCCAAACCTTAGACCCTACCCAGTTTGGCTTTGTTAAGGGCAGATCATGCCTCCTAAACCTGGTGGACTTCTTTGAGATGGTTACCAAGACATTAGACAAGGGAAAGGAGGTCTACACAGCCTACCTAGACCTTGCAAAGGCTTTCGACACCATTCCCCATTCTAGTATTATAGACAAGCTCACCAGCTTGAACATAAACCCCTACATCACTAGATGGGTTGCCATCTGGCTCATGGATAGAACCCACATGGTGAGAGTTGCAGGCTCTACGTATGACTCTAAACCGGTTACAAGTGGCATCCCCCAGGGCTCAGTCCTAGGACCCCTCCTGTTCGGTATATACTTCTCAGAGGTACAGGCAAGCATAGGAGGACTATGGATGACCAAGTTTGCAGACGACTGCAAACTAGGAGCCATAATTGATTCTCCAGCTGATACAGACACCTTCCAGATGGGTCTCACTAAGATGGATACCTGGTCTCAAAATCATGGCCTCAAGCTAAATTCCAAAAAGTGCATAGTCATCCCCTTTGGAAAAAAAGTACCCGTGAACTACCACATAGGTGTTTGTCCCCTAAATACAGAAAATGTAATAAGGGATCTGGGGACCCAAGTAGATAGTAATCTCTCCTTTGATAATCATATTGCCAAGGTGGTTAGAAAATCCTTCTATGTGGCCCACCTAATCACAAAAGGGTTCGCATCTAGAACAAAAGAGATTATTGTGCCTTTGTACTCATCACTCATTAGACCCATCATAGAATACAATGCCCCATTTGGGATGTACCTTATAAGACACCTGCAACAGCTGGAAAGGCCACAAAAGTACCTCACCAAGAGGATTACTGGCCTCAAACAGATGCTCTATGCAGCCCGACTCAAGAAACTCCAGCTGTACTCGGTTGCATAAAGCTTACTCAGAGGTGATCTCTGCCTGACATACAAGGCCATGTCCAACCCAGAATTGATGGACATGCTCCATTAAAAAAAACATCAAATCCCTGGGAGCCACACGCTCTAGAGATATAAACCTCACCACAATGATAAATAGGACATGCTGGAGGGATAGATTCCTATCCCAGAGACTCTCCATGCTTTGGAACAGGATTCCAATATACATCAGGCAGAGCCTCTCACTAACACTCTTCAAGAGAAACCTCGACGAGTGGATGGGGAACAGAAAATTTACCCCAGTGTCACTGCACTGGCTCTGCTGGACAGAGGCACAGGGAACTAATCTAAGGGGGTGGCAAAAGCCAACACATTCTGGCTAGGCAGATAGCCTAGTACTTACCTATGAACCTATGAACCATTAAGTAGCCTATAGACCATGACAATGCAGACAACACTATCCTGTCACAGAGCCAAAACATAGACAGATGTTTGTTTAGACTACTGAAGTTCTGCCTCTGCTGTTAAGACATCTCTGGTGGCACCCATAACAAAATTAATATTTGCTGTGTGTGTAATGTTACACAGCATGCTGGCACACAATCATATTCAAAAGGGGATTACCATAAGGAGAGAAAATGTAACCAAATGTACAGCAGTGGAATAGAATGATGAAGGGCTTATAGGGGGATCTGTCTGCAGAATATGACCATGCATTGCAGACATGGGTGCTATACACCATGGCACTGAATAAGAGACATCACCTGGTTCACAACTAAAGTTCAGATTAGAAATAACAGAGATTAACAATGATTAACAATGATACATGCAATACTAATACAAAGCAATGCTGTACCATGCATGGACTGGCCATGATGTCCATCAGGTTCAGGGTACCCTAGTAAGAGAATACTGAAGGCAGGTCATAGTTCTCATCATATACATGGGACGTACAGTGATAGGGGTTGGTAAAAGGCATTGTGTGATGAGGGTTTACTGATGTGGGTGGTTGTATGTGTATCATGACCTTATTACTGTGGTGATTTGGGAAGACTGTTCAGTCAGGGGATGGTGTCTAATGTGTAGCGGACTTGGGCATGGGCAGGTGGTAGTGATGGTTGTGTGTGTGTGTGTGTGTGTGTGTGTGTGTGTGTGTGTGTGTGTGTGTGTGGGCTCATCTCCAGCAGAAGCTGGTGCACTGCGCATGAATGTCTGTAACAGGTCCAAGGCTCCCTTTGAAGGTATGTCCACTGACCATGCACATCCGCAGAGGAACATCACTGACACAATCCACAGCTGGAAAAGAGAATGATGTGCTCCATGAGTCTGAATGGTAGGAAATGCCACAAGTAGGTTCTGCACATAAGGCTTTCCATGTCTGCATCCACGGTGTATTGCAGCACCTTGAACACTAGTACTAGGTATGGAGGAGATGGAGCTAGGTGTCTTAAATTGTCTCCTGACTGTCTCATGATTGGCTTCCCCAGCACGGGCAGAAGAGGACTGGCCATAAGAATGGTGATGCCTATGATGTTTGTATGTCTACACATGGGCAACTTGAACATACAGACTCGATATAGCACCTTTCAAAAATGGTACATAAATGGGTAAATTCCTGTCTGGGGTAATCAAACAGAGCATGTACCACTTACTTACCTCATTAATCATTTCTGCAGTTACTGTGATGCCATCTTCATTTACCTGTATAATGGTGCTGCACTTCTGCTGAGTGATGGATGCCATCATTGTTTACCTGTACGATGGCTCTGCACTTCTGCTGAGTGATGGATGCCATCATCATTTACCTGTATGATGGCACTGCACTTCTGCTGAGTGATGGATGCCATCATCATTTAGCTGTATGATGGTGCTGCACTTCTGCTGAGTGATGGATACCATCATCATTTACCTGTATGATGGTGCTGCACTTCTGCTGAGTGATGGATGCCATCATCATTTACCTATATGATGGCGCTGCACTTCTGCAGAGTGATGGATGCCATCATCATTTACCTGTACGATGGCGCTGCACTTCTGCTGAGTGATGGATGCCATCATCATTTACCTGTATGATGGCGCTGCACTTCTGCTGAGTGATGGATGCCATCATCATTTAGCTGTATGATGGCGCTGCACTTCTGCTGAGTGATGGATGCCATCATCATTTACCTGTATGATGGTGCTGCACTTCTGCTGAGTGATGGATGCCATCATCATTTACCTGTATGATGGCACTGCACTTCTGATGAGTGATGGATGCCATCATCATTTACCTGTATGATGGCACTGCACTTCTGCTGAGTGATGGATGCCATCATCATTTACCTGTATGATGGCGCTGCATTTCTGCTGAGTGATGGATGCCATCATCATTTACCTGTATGATGGCGCTGCACTTCCTACTGAGTGATGGATGCCATCATCATTTACCTGTATGATGGCGCTGCACTTCTGCTGAGTGATGGATGTCATCATCATTTACCTGTATGATGGCGCTGCACTTCTGCTGAGGGATGGATGCCATCATCATTTACCTGTATGATGGTGCTGCACTTCTGCTGAGTGATGGATGCCATCATCATTTACCTGTATGATGGCGCTGCACTTCTGCTGAGTGATGGATGCCATCATCATTTACCTGTACGATGGCACTGCACTTCTGCTGAGTGATGGATGCCATCATCATTTACCTGTATGATGGTGCTGCACTTCTGCTGAGTGATGGATGCCATCATCATTTACCTGTATGATGGCGCTGCACTTCTGCTGAGTGATGGATGCCATCATCATTTACCTGTATGATGGTGCTGCACTTCCTACTGTGTGATGGATGCCATCATCATTTACCTGTATAATGGCGCTGCATATCTGCTGAGTGATGGATGCCATCATCATTTAGCTGTATGATGGTGCTGCACTTCTGCTGAGTGATGGATGCCATCATCATTTACCTGTATGATGGCGCTGCACTTCTGCTGAGTGATGGATGTCATCATCATTTACCTGTATGATGGCACTGCACTTCTGCTGAGGGATGGATGCCATCATCATTTACCTGTATGATGGCGCTGCACTTCTGCTGAGGGATGGATGCCATCATCATTTACCTGTATGATGGTGCTGCACTTCTGCTGAGTGATGGATGCCATCATCATTTAGCTGTATGATGGCGCTGCACGTCTGCTGAGTGATGGATGCCATCATCATTTACCTGTATGATGGCGCTGCACTTCTGCTGAGTGATGGATGCCATCATCATTTACCTGTATGATGGTGCTGCACTTCCTACTGAGTGATGGATGCCATCATCATTTACCTGTATGATGGCGCTGCACTTCTGCTGAGTGATGGATGCTATCATCATTTACCTGTATGATGATGCTGCACTTCTGCTGAGTGATGGATGCCATCATCATTTACCTGTATGATGGTGCTGCACCACTGCTGAGTGATAGATGCCATCATCATTTACCTGTAATTAAATATACCAACTCCAAGATCACACTACAGCAAGGAAAACAGTAAATATACCATTCTGTGCTGTACATCAATCTCCATTTAAATGGTTCAAAGTTCCCGACTTCGATCTTATGGGCTTGACCATAAGAAATTCTAAGTTTTGAAACTTTGAAATTTAGAGGTAGACCCATATACATACATACATGTTAGAGAGTGAACACTTGGAACATCACCCACCTACAGCTGTGGGGCTCAGAGGAAATACAGACGTACTAAGGTCAAGCTCTCTACCTGGTATGAGACAGTGTTATGTCCCTCAGACAATAATGCCAGGGACTACCCCATGTTAGTTAGGGATAACTACATAGGCAGAACGCCAGCAGTGGCCCCTTCTCTCCTCTCCTCTGCAAGATTGGTTGCACTGATGTGGGGATGTTAGATCCTGTTGGTACCTTATGTCATACTTGCTGTTGTGTCTGTTTCTGGTCACTGACAGCGTTTACCTTAATAACAAGGTTGGCATTATTACTCTCGGCTGTAAGGAGGATCCGCTAACTGTGCTCACAGAGGGCCTGCAACACAAAGTCATTCTCTGCCTGTAAGAATGACTATATACTCCTCCTCTGTAAAAGTGAGGATAGATATATATTAACTTTTTCATCTGTGGTATCACGCACATCCTCATCACAGTACCACACCGTACAGTCCACAGTTACCACCGACTGCACAACACCTGACCTACACAAAGACACAATCTACCTCTAATGGTATCTGCTATGTGGCAGCCATCAATAGCTAATAATAGGTGTACTTCTAACATACCACACAGAGCAGCATATACCTGTGCAACATGTCATAATAGTCAGACCTGAGCTCTTCAACATGACTTATGTTCTGTGTGTCTTGGCCCCACAACATGATACATATGACCTCCTCAACACATGTGGATGGCTACTGCTGTGGCCCTCTGTACCCTCTCTATCCTCCTTACCTTTTTCATTGCCACATGCTTGCTAGTGAACCTGCATGCCATTTAATGCCACACAACCCTTTCTTGAGACATGCTGTCAACAACTATATAGGTGTGCTCCCTGACATTTGAATGTGTGCACCTCTGACATTAGATTGAATCCTAAAGCAATTTATCCATGAGAAAGTGATGATCACCCCTATGGTGGCCACCAGGGTGTCAGAAAAGCCCTCTAGCTGAACCCAACACAACAAATTGTTTTGGTATTACACTGTATATTCCATATAAGCTTCATTGGGTTTTATAACTTCCCCAAACAAAACACTGAAACTTATTTTGAAAAGGGTTTTCACCCCTCTTCTCCCCTATCCTAATAAGCAAAACCAGAGATGCACAATTGGACATATACCACCCTGGCAGCACAATAGCTTATTACTGGTTAAAAGAAAATCCCTCCACCCTGAAATAATATCATGACAAACTGAAGAAATTATGAAATGCATTGCTGGTCCCACTCACAGAACTGGGGAAAACACATTAAAAACATATTCCTCCCCCTTACAATCACATCTGGGTGATACAAATTTTGAAAAAAAAATTCTCTCTAAATACCAATCAAAGGACAGGAGACACATTTTCAGTTTCAGACCACCTACTCTCCCCCCAGCTATACATAACACAGAAACAGAGTTTGATAATTATTTATAGCCACACAATAAACAGAAAGAAAAAGGGTAGTCAAAAATGTGACCCTCCCCCAGTCTCCAGCCTCCTCACAAGTACCTCCTGAAACATTCCCTAGGTGTTGATAGCAATAACAGCACACCTTTCTTAACCAGGTAAGCCCAATGGAGATAAGGTAACCTATGGTGGGTGTTTGGATAAGTGGCTTGTGCAATGTTACACAACAGACAAATAACAGGTAAGGGAATAGAAGCCCTTGCCACAGGAATTCCATCTTACAACCTTCACCCTTTGCACTAACTGCCAGATTTCTTGAGTCTGATTTTTTAACTAAATGACTTACCAGCTTGTAACAGGCAGGATTAGAAATAACACAGATTTATTAGTAAAATGGCACTGAGAATGTTAATGTAGGATGTCCTGCAGTAAAAAAGCATCGACTATCTTATGCTTTTTAAAATGATTTTTGAGAAAATGATCTGGAGTTCAAGGATGTGTGTAGGCTGTGAAACGTGCAATATTCCACACCACATAGATGTTAATGAGGTAACAACCCCATCTCTGTCAGCCTCACCTGGTCAACAGTCAGTTAACAATCCAACCCATCTAAAACTCTAAAACACTAGAACATCAGTTAATTTATCAAATCAGTTCTCCAGTTTATGCAAGCAGGATCCCCTGGAGAGCTACTCCAGCTGTAATGTTTGTGGATGACATAAAGGAACCCTCTTCTTCACTTCACTTCACTTCACTTCGCTTCCTTTGCATAATGTAAGGAAATTACATATTATGAAGAGTATTGTGGTGATAAGAGGTGTATTTATCATGTCATTTTGGGCCTAGTAGCACAGCAGTTATAGTAATGAGCCACTTTTGGGTAAAGGTCTATGAATCATACTTTTTTGGAATAGTCACATGGTTAAGGCTGTGCTATGAACCCATATGTGATTGTACAACAAATATGAGTGGTTGTAATGTATATCATGCATGTGTGTGGGGATTACTGACCCCAGCAGGCATGTGGATATATTAAACATTGGCTCCTAGAGACACTAAAGAGAAATAATTTACTGATATGCTACACACAAACATATCATCATGCCATTCACAGCAAAACAGTATTCTACCATGCGTTGCCTTAAAATGTAACCCTGCAGTCTTATAGTTGATGCTCTAATACCTTACTCTCAGCCCAATTAACTGCTAAGCTCCTTCATTCTTCCTCCCTTCCACATTTATTTATTTATTTTATTTATTTATTTTACATTTGTTTACTGGGATGGTCCGACTGAGCTAGTAGCCCATTTTCAGTGGAGGCCCAGGGAGGAAAGCTCCATAGTTAGTAATTAGTTATACAAAGATGATAGAACACTGGAAGCTACATCTAGAATATACATATCACATGTTATACACACATTACAAGAAACAATTACAGTGATTAGTAGTATAAAACTAAATATCAAATAGAAGTCACACATTTCAGAATAACAGCAGGTACATACTTATATTATTGCAACTACATTATTGCATGTTGCACCCAAAGTAGTATTCTACATCACCAGTTTCACTCATGTTGGTCTTGTATATTTAAACTCATTTTATTATCAAGCACTGCAAACTCCTCAAACTGTATTTCTATCTGCTCTAATGTATTTACCTGTATTACCTGTATTACCTGTCTGTATATTATTATTCTTTTTTGTTCTGATTCTGTAACTCACTCATGTTTGTTTGTATGTCTGTTTGATTGTCTGCTTGTTTTGGAGCTTTTCTCCCCCGGCCTCTACTGAAAAGGGGCTCACTGTGGCCCAGTAGACATCCTGGTAAACAAATGCAAATAAATAAATAAAATGAATATATGGTGGCACTGTGACCTGTTATACCCCATTGGCACTAGCAGTTATGTGTCATGTGGTAACAGAAGTGTGTGTTGACACTAATGTGATGCCATATTGTCGAACCCATATGTTCAAAATTTCAGAAGTTCGAACATTTCAATGGGAATTTCCATACAGTGTGGACAGGAGTGGCTGTAGGTCAACTGGTGCCCTAGGCAAAAGGGCTCTACGGCACCCCCCACCATACCACCTGGTGCCCCCATCCTAGTCTACCTACACCAAATAAATACTGGAAAAGTGCCTCTGCTAGAGTGGTGCCCTAGGCGGCCCCCTAGTTGGCCTATGCCTAAGGCCAGCTATGAGTGCAGAAAGGGAAGATTTCCCTTTACTGCACTGTAGTGCGATCTCAGAGTTGGTATATTTAAAGAGCGGGGGGATGGGGTGCAGGGTGCCTTGTCCCCCTGCTTACAACCATCAGGTAGGTTTTTGTGTTTTTTATTCTTTTTTTTGGACGTTTTCGAACTTTTGAAAGTTGAAACGTATGAGCTCAACCATATGGCATTCGGACTTTTGAAAGTTCAGCAATGTAATATGAACCCAGGATAGGTATGTCTCAGGGGTTTCTCCTTCCTTGGAACAGGTTTCTCATCCATGTGAAGCAAAGTTCATCCTTGCACTTATTCAAGTGAAACTTGGATCAGAGGATGGGGAAATGTAACTATACCCCTGGTCTGGCACCTATGTCTGTTTTAGAGACAGGAAGCTTGTAAATGCTTGGCCACCCATGCCAAAGTTTATATACAGTCAAAGAAAGGCCACACACGGACAGCAAGTGCAAAGGCCAAAATTATCCACAGTAAAAAGCACAAATGGACAGCACAAAAGAGGAATCCAATCTTTTTGCTTATTTATTTATTTAAACATGAAGCATACCGGTTTCAGCCCTGAAGACCTTTATCAATGCAAAAAGACAAAAAAGTGTATTGTTAACACCCTTTTTTTAAAATACATTCCTTAATTGTTCCACCAATCAGAACAAAAAAGACATCACTTAATTAGGATGTAAAAAACACACCCACAACATAATACATCCACATAAAAAATGTGTTCAATATAACCACATAAAGAACTATCAAATACAAGAAATGTAAGCATATTTAATAAATCAAAAATAAAAACCCAAAAATGAAAAAAATTCTGAAAAGTTATTGTACAACCCAATACAGTAAGGATATCCCTAACAGGGACCTATATTTGAACCTACTAAACTGAATCTTAACACTATATTTAATATATGTCTTGAAAGGTGGTCATTAAGTCCATGGGAAACAAACCCCCCAGACAAATGATCCATGACCTTTTTTTTTTTGTTAAGAAGTTTGTGCCATTTATTCTTGGAAAACCTTAAACCTACAATCTTGTCAATGATGGTAAAATGAAACCTAGCCATTTTATGAACCAATGTATGTTTGTATAAGGCATTTGTAATAACCGTATTTCTGATATTACTCAAATGTTCTGAAATCCGTAATTTAAAGGACCTAGATGTTTGACCTATATAAAATGTAGAGCAGTGGCACTCAGCCAAATAAATCACCCAACTGCTACTGAAATTTGTAAGAGTCCAGATTTCAAAAACTTTTGTAGTATTTTTGGTGGAGAATTCCTTGGTTTTCAGTACATACCTACAGAAAGTGCAGTGTTCACAGAGAAAACAACCATACACTCTAGTACCGTCTAAGGTGTGTTGAGTTTTCACTTGAACGGTTGAATGTCTTTTGTAGAAACTTAGATGTCTGCCTAAAGTAACCCCTCTTTGATATGAAAAAGCACATCTATTGTTCAATATTCTGGCCAAATATATATCAGAACGTAGAATGTCCCAGTGTTTTTGTACCAGCTGAGTAAGATGTTTAGTATTTATACCAAAAGTGGTAGTAAACCTAATTTTAGGTTTTTCATGGGATTTAGAACCTTGATAGGTAAGCAATTCTGCCCCAGACATCTTGTCCACAATAGAACTAGTATATGATGGATGTCTGGTTGAATACCCCCATTCTACAAATCTATGTGTTAAATCCTTATTGAAATGAACAAGATCCATCTGACCTGAACATATCCGTTTTATCCTCATAAATTTGGATTTTGGAATATTCTTCGTAATATGAGCTGGATGACAGCTGGATGCATGCAGTAATGAGTTGGAATGAAAGGGCTTCCTGTAAACTGTACTAGCTAAAGTACCATCATGTTGTTTGTTGATCAAGACATCCAAAAATGGAATTGACCTCCTATTGGAATCAACAGTAAAGTGAATGCCCCATTTATTGCCATTTAAATAACTAACAAATTCTTGTAAATACACTGCATCAGATTTCCAAATCATCCAGCAGTCATACAGGTATCTATGCCAGATATCCATTTCATCCATAAAGATATTATAGCTCTTATCACAAATCATATGGTGTTCCAGGTAACCCATGAAAAGGTCCACATAAATAGGGGCAAAAACAGCCCCCATGGTGGTACCCTGAACCTGTAAATAGCATTTCCCATTAAAAAGGAAAACATTCTTAGTTAATACGTGCTCAACCAAGCAAAGAAGAAAGGTATTGAACCCAGGACTATACAAATCAAGTTCAGTGAGCCAAAAGTCCAATGCCCGGTGAGGGATGCTAGTATATAATGATGTTACATCCAAGGTGCACAATAACCATTTATCTTCCACTTGGGATTCAGCAAGAATGTTAAGGAACTCTGTTGTACCTTTAATCCTAGCCCTAACTCCCTTCAACAAAGGTTTTAAATATTTGGTAACGTAAACAGAGATGGGTTCCATTAAGGAACCCCTTCCTGACACAATTGCCCCCCCCCTGTGGATTATGAAGGCTTTTGTGTACCTTGGGAAGCAGATAGAGATGTTGAGAAGAAGGTTCACTGACCTTGAGATGACAACAGGTTTGTTCATCTATGATGCCCTCACTCTTAGCCATATCCAAAAAAATTATCAATTTCAATTTTGAAATGTGAAGTTGGATCAGTAAGCATGTTTGTATAGAATATGGCATCAGTGAGCTATCTATTGGCCTCAGTTTCATAATCAGACCAATTCATACCCACTATAGAACCCCCTTTATTTGCTTGAACTATAACCAGATCTTTCCTACTCTTACGCTTGCAAAGTGCCTCTTTTTCTGCTGGATTTAGATTGTTAAAAGCAAACCCTCACTGGTATGTCCACCAAAATGTTATTCTTTGAGTAAACATTTCTGAAATATTTCTACATGTTTATTCATTAGTGCTACAAAACTAGATGCATGAAATTTAAAGCCCTCATGAGGTTCAGTGTGGTTTTCTGAATCCCTAAAAAAAATCTTTAAATTTAGAAGTCTACAAAAAAACTTTAAATCCTGTGCAAAATCAATTTCTGAGACAAAAAAAACTTGGTATGTAGTTCAATCCTTTATTCAATACATCATAATCACTGACTGACAAAACAGCAGAAAAAATATTGTTGGTAGTCTTTTCGGCTCCAAGAATTGCAACATGGTCTCTATTGTTAAACTGGGATTGAGCTCTACATTTGTGTTTTCTACCACCCCCCATTTCGTATGCCCCCTAAAGGGACATTATCATTAGTTACAAGACCATCATTGGACAAACAACATTTGTACACTGGTGATGTCAGAGAAACCTCATTTTCAGTATCAGTATGGGAGGATATTTCTTCTCCCGAACCATCACTTATGGTCTTTTTTAGGATAGATTTTCTTTTTCTTTTTTGTCTAGGAGTATGATCCCTAATTTTAGAAAACTTCACATTTTCAGTCTGTTCAAAGGGATTACCTTGATTGTAATCATACTGATCGCTATTAAATTTATAAACTTTCCTAGCTTTCAGCTCATTTTCAAATTGTAACAAATCCCCACTCAATTTCTTTAAACATTCTTTATATTGGGGTTTGTGTTCAAATTGTTTGGCATCATGACACATTTTAGAAACATCTGTATTAAGAATTTCAATTATGCATTTGTGAAAGGCATATAAAGCCTTCACAAATTCCATCAAGGAATTTTGTTGGATGCTGGACCAGGTGGAAAGTAAAACCTCATCCAGCTGCCCCACTAAAGGCTTCAACCGAATTCTCAACCACCTTGGGGTAATGCCCTTCTGAATATAGGCTTTAAAAAGCCTTGCATGCCATACACTGGATCTAAGGGCCTTCATATTTTTAAAAATACTATCAAAATGAGAATGACAACCATCGTCTTGGATTGGTAACAAGCCATTTTAGGTAAATTGGTTCCTAGAGACTCAAAAATACCAATATCATCCTTATCTACTGATAAACCTTTCAAAATTGTTATAAGGTCCATGTTGGAAAAGGAAGCACTCACTTAGTATAATAAAGCTAATCAAACAGGGAAAAATTTTAGTGATTGATACTGGCACTGTGAATAGTATCACAACTAACATCCACTGCCAAAATAGCCAAAACCAATGACTAACCCAATATATATATATATCTATGTTAACAGAGAAATCAAAAATCACAACTATATGTCCAGCCCTGAATTGGAATACTAATAATGCTCCATATTATAGTAAGTTAACAGTTTCAAAACTAATAGACTAACAGAACCAATATCAGCAATATATAAATAATACAGACACTCAAAAACTATATAAAGGCAAATAAATCCAGGCGACTGTTGCGTCCACACACAGAGATTTAATTTGAAGTGCTTTTCGTCTGCTTCTACGCAGACTTCATCAGAAAATACAAATGGCATTATATAACCCCAATTAAATACTATCAAGTCCAAAAAAAGCGGGATAATTAAACAATCAACAAGTAGGAGGAACCATACTAAAAAAAACAATCGAACACATCGACTGTAAACATCTCTAAGTCATAAAAGAGAACAATTAACAAGTGTGATTAATTGTTCTCTTTTATGACTTAGAGATGAATTCTCAGAGAACCTGTTTTTGATGTCCCATTATGAATCCGCAATTTCCTGAAGGTACACAGCCATCCAGCATCAATATTTTTGAAACACAAACCAGCGAAACTGACAATCCATAGACCCAAAAAAATTGAAGACAAACTCCAAATGGTTAGCAAAAATGGGAACTCATTCCCAAATAAAAAACTGCAGCTGTATAGAAAAAACTTCCAAAAATAACAAAAAGAGTGCACCAATAATGTCTATAAGCACAGAAACACCCAGTACCAAAATGGATTCCTCATATGCCACCCGCGAAGTCAAAAGATCTGATAATAGTTAAAGAAAGGCCACGCACGGACGGCAAGTGCAAAGGCCAAAATTATCCACAGTAAAAAGCACAAACGGCCAACACAAAAGAGGAATCCAATCTTTTTGTTTATTTATTTATTTAAACATGAAGCAGACTGGTTTCGGCCCTGAAGACCTTTATCAATGCAAAAAGACAAAAAAGTGTACTGTTAACACCATTTTTTTTAAATACATTCCTTAATTGTTCCACCAATCAGAACAAAAAAGACATCACTTAATTAGGATGTAAAAAACATACCCACAACAAAATATATATTCAATACAGCCACATAAAAAATGTGTTCAATATAACCACATAAAGAACTATCAAATACAAGAAATGTAAGCATATTTAATAAATCAAAAATAAAAACCCAAAAATGAAAACAATGCTGAAAAGTTATTGTAGAATCCAATACAGTAAGGATATCCCTAACAGGGACATATTTGACCCTACTAAACTGAATCTTAACACTATATTTAATATATGTCTTTAAAGGTGGTCATTAAGTCCAGGGGGAAACAAACCCCCTAGACGAATGATCCATGACCTTTCTTTTTTGTTAAGAAGTTCATGACATTTATTCTTGGAAAACCTTAAACCTACAACCTTGTCAAGATCTGCTTCATGTTTAAATAAATAAATAAACAAAAGATTGGATTCCTCTTTTGTGCTGGCCGTTTGTGCTTTTTAAAGTTTATATACATCCACAAAACCCTTGGGAATTAATATCTATCAAATTTAATTGGCATACATGGCTAGGCTTAAAAAGGGACCTTGGGTTAATAGGTTAGAAATCTACTATGATACTATGATGGTTTGACCTTCCAACATGCCATGCTATCATATTTAATTGGCATACATAGCTAGGCTTAAAAAGGGACCTTGGGTTAATAGGTTAGAAATCTACTATGATACTATGATGGTTTGACCTTCCAACATGCCTACTGTGAAGTATATTACTGGCTGCCATATATTAGTGAACTTGTATGCCATATGATGATAGTTGCCCTTTTTTCAGTCACTGGATTTTCTGTCATTAATGTGCCTCACTGACATGGTCAAAATGTGCCCCACTGACATGGTCAACATTTTTCACTGTGACTTCTGTGCAGTTGGCCATGTCCACTATAGCCTTCCTTGTTTTTCTACATAACAGATAGCAGTAGGGGCATTGCTCCACATTTTGTGGAATCCCTACTGACCTCCAATGCACCAGTTGAATTGTACTCACAAGTACACATAGCTGGCCATGTCCTTATGCCTACTGTAACCCTTTTCCTTCAGTTTCACCATACCCTGTTGTCTTCCTTGTCAGATGTATCCTCAAAATTATCACTGTATACCTAACAATAATCTTGTATTTCTCTGGGTACTTTTATGCCTAATATTCATGCTGATTGTCTTTATTGTGACAGTCACTTTCGCACTATTCAGCTTTTATGTTTGACATTTTTGTTTTATTTCACTCCATTTATGTCATTATTTAATGCAGTGTCATAGGATCATAGGAGGTTACTAAGCTATTGGCCCTGAGGCCTTATAAGCCTAGCCAAGAGTTTAGCCCATGTTTAGACAAGTCACCACTCAGAGCCCCTGTCCAGCAGGGACACAGATGGAATCCCAGGGGTGTATTTTCTGTTTCCCATCCAGTTATCCAGGTTGCGCTTAAAAAGGGATAATGAGGTGCTCTGCTTGATGTGGAGAGGGAGTCTATTCCACAGATGGGGAAGTCCCTGGGACACAAATCTGTCCTGCCAAAAAGTCCTATTGATATCACAGACCAGGTTGAGGTCACACATATGGGTTGCTTGAGTGGACCTTGACTTGCGGATATGCAGCAGTCCCATCAAGGTGGGGCCTGAGATAGCTTTGTATGCCAGACAGAGGTCACCTCTGAGGAGTCTGTATGAAACTGAGTAGAGAGACAGGGCTATCAGCCTGTCTGTCTAGGGTAGGTGTTTGAGGCCCTTGATTCTCCTGGTGAGGATCCTCTGTGGTCTCTCCAGCTGCTGCCTGTGCTCTGTGAGGTACATGCCGAGGTGGGCATTGTACTCAACAATGGGGCTTATGAGGGAAGAATACAGGGATCTTATGACCTCTTTGTCCCTGGATGAAATACCCTTACTTATGAGGTGGGCCATGTAGAAAGCTTTCGGTACAACAGAAGCAACACGTTGGTCAAAAGTCAGTTTGCTATCAACTTAGGTACCCGAGAACCTCACAACTGATTGCGTGCTTAGGACCTTGTTATTAATGTGATAACTTTTGGGGGACGTCACTCTCCCCAAAGGGGATAAGATTAATTTTTTGGCATTCAGCTTGAGGCCATGTTTCTGGCACCAGTCATTGGTTTGAGTGAGACCCTCTTGGAGGATATTCACAAGGGAAGTGAAACACATGGAGGGGACACTTTGATGCTTTCCAGTACAATGCCCAGCCAGGGGTCAGTCCCCTCTGTGACTGTTATCTTCAATAGACCTGCTGTGACTGAGTTGTGGCAGCAGTCAAGATGTCAGTGACCTGATCTGCCATCTCTTGCTGGATTTTAAGCTGCCTCCAAGATTACTTGTTTGTGAGGTGATGTAAGTTATCCACCGGGAAAGCAACCTGGAGGGTACCATTGTGGCTTCTGGGGATCAGTCACAGGAGGGGATGCTGTAGAACCCAATGGGGACACCACCAGAAGGTCTCAATATGTTACCCCACAGGAGTTGTAGTAGCCGTAATGGCTGTTGTGGACCAGTGTCTTGGCATTCACATTGACTACTTGAAGAATGTTCCTTTATAACTGACAGATTCAGGCCACTATCTGGTTCTCTCCTACATGCTAACAGTGGCCAGGTCCAGTGAAGATGACAGTCACAGAGGGGACTGACCCATGGCTGGGTAGTGTACTGGAAGGCATCAAGGTATCCCCCTCTGTGTGTTTCACTTCCCTTCCCTGATTATAGTCCAGTCCTCACCTTCACCAGTTGTCCTCACTCTGTCTGTTTCCACCATTTTATGTCTGCACTTCCCCTGTTGATCTTTATTTATTTATTTATTGACATTTGTTGACTGGGAAAGTCCACTGGGTCAGAATAACCCATTTTCAGTGGAGGCTTGGGGAGAAAAGCTTCAGTAACAAATTAAAAATTACTACAGCAAACGACTAACCAAAAATTATTATACAACAGGATAAGATTTACAGTAATAAGAAACCATACAAATATAAATTACATTTCTTAGTGATAGAAATATGCAGAGTACAATATCATTATGCAGTGAAAATAAATGACAGTAGAACCTGCACTATATATAAATGGATAACTTGTTGAGAACATTCAATGCAATCAATCATGACACACAGTATATTCTGTACAATATGAAAGACATTATTTTATTTATTTATTTTATTTTACATTTCTTAACTGGGAAAGTCTGACTGGATACAGGTCCATTTTCAGTGGAGGCCCAGGGAGAAAAGCTTCAAATGTACAAAAACAAGTGTAAATACAGTGAAATTATTACAGTGAGTTATCACAAAACTGAGATTTGTTTAACGATATGTACACACAGGTACATGTTTTTCTCACATACACACAGTAAAGGTTGGGAGCAAGAAGCTGAGAAAGAAATAGTTAAAGACTTCATCTGAAAAAGGAAAACACATATAGGTTCATAGGTTCATAGGTTCATACTAGGCTATCTGCCCTAGGGCATTTATAAGCCTAGCCAGAGTGTGTTTGGCTTTCGCCACCCATTTTAAATGAATTTTGCTATGCCCTTTTTCGAGGTTAGTATACTGTGCCTCTGTCTAACAGTGACACAGAAGTGATACCCGGGGTAAACCTACTATCTCCCATCCACTCATCAAGATTCCTCTTGAAGAGAGTCAAAGAGGGACTCTGCCTAACCTGGACTGGGATTTTATTCCAGAGTGAAGGGAGCCTCTGGGTTATGAATCTGTCCCTCCAGCATGTCCTATTTATTTCAGTGCTGAGGTTCAAGTCTCTCGAGCGCATAGCTCGATGGGATTTGGATTTTCTGAGGTGCAGTATGTCCATTAATTCCGGGTTGGACATGGCTTTATACTTTGTATTTCTTTTTCATGGCATTCAGACAGTGCACTTACTAGCCAGTTAATTAAATTTACCCAGAAATCTAGGTTCACTGGCTTTCTCTGGTAAGTTTCTGTTATCACACTGGGAGAGCTAGAATTAAGCTGTTACTCAATGTGGAGCCATCTTGGAAGTCCTGCCTGTGGGATTTATTAAGGTGGTTATCATACATGGTGTAGTGTTAACTTTAAATCTTTCCAGTAGGTGGGTGATACACAGACTTTTAAACAGAGAGTCAGAGTTTTATTCTTGTAATGAGGTTCTCATTTATGAATTATGTTTGAGTGGGGGTTAGTCAGGGTTTGTAAGGGACAAAGCCACTGCATTTTTAGGTATTTCCTAAGGGATTGTTTGAACTGGGATAAGGAGAGGTCAGTGGTGAGTTCAGCAGGAAGTAGGTTCCAGTTTTTATCAGCAGAGTTGGAGAATAGTGATTCACCAGCTGAATTGGTTTTAACAGTTTGCACTAGCAATTTTTTGGACGAGCGAAGGGATTTTAGGTTATTGTAGGGGGTAATAATATTTTTCAGTATGGGTGTACTGTCTGGTTGGTAGAGGATTTTGTGAACAACTATTAGTTGGTTATATTGCAGTTGATAGGGTAGTTCAAGCCAGTCTAATGATTGAAGGTTAAGGCAGTGATGGGTTCTATAAGCTGATCCTGTGGCAAATCTGGCAATGTTATTGTAGCACCTAGTAAATTTATTGAGGTTTGATTTGCTTAGGTTTACGAAGACGGGTGAGGCATAAAGAGGGGTCAATAGCAGATGTGTACGGGCAATAACAGTTCCAGCAGATGGGGTTAGGAATGGTTTAATCCTGTATAAAGAGCCTAATGTTTTATTAGCTGTTTTAATAGTTTTGTCTATATGAGCATCAAACTTGAGGTTGTTGTCGATGATCACTCCCAGTAGTTTAGTACTAGGGTCTGGGGAAGTTATGGTGTCATTGTTAGATATTACGGTGAGAGGTGGTGAGGGGACCTTGTGAGTGGGGGAGAATAGTAATAGTTTGGTTTTATTTGGGTTTAATAATAGTTGGCAACCAGTGAGACAGTTCTCTACTTTGCTGAAAGTGATTTGGGACAAGGATTGTAAATCTGTGGGGGAGGTGGCAGAGCAGATTAGGGTTGAGTCATCTGCATACTGAATACAAGTTGAATCAGGGATGACTTTGTACAGGTCATTAATAAATATGGAGAATAGAAGGGGACCCAATATAAATTCCTGTAGGACTCCAAGAGTGACTGGTAAAAGGGACAATAGGTCATTCTTTCATAGTGCAGCTTGTTGTCTGTCACTTAGTTAAGAATGAAACCAGGTACTTGCTAGGTTATCTATGGAGAGTGATTTTAATGTGTTTAAGAGTAGCTGGTGATTTACCACATCAAATGCCTTGGATAGGTCAAGGAAGAGGGCTGAGAAGAGCTTGTTGTCATTACGGTTTTGATTTATTGTATGGGAGAAGGAGAGAATGGCTGAGGTTGTACTATGGCAAGGTCTAAATCCGTGCTGGGAGGGGGCTAGGAGAGTGTTTTGATTCAGATAGGCAAGAAATTGCTTGTGGATACATTTTTCCATTATTTTAGCCAAGGGAGACAGAATGGCTATAGGCCTATAATTTGAAAGTTCAGTGGAATCTCCCCCTTTATGAAGAGGAACAATGTGGGAGATTTTCCAGATGTGGGGGATATAGGCTTTGTGGATAGTCCTATTGATTAAAAGTGATATGGGGTATGCTATTTCATTAGCGGCTTTTTGGAGATATTCTGCAGGTAGTAGGTCTGCTGAAAGGGGGGTTGGTTTCAGCTTTTTAAGTAGGGACTTAATTAAAGATGTTGGTACTGGATCAAGCTTAAAGGGGATCTTATTATCAGGTGTGGGGTTGGTGGTACTTGGGGTATAGTATATTATATTATACTTATTATATACTTGGGGTATAGTATATTATATTATAGTTTTGCCTCAAAGTTTCTTAAGGATTAAATATTGATTAGTATACTTAGTTTAAGGGAAAGTCACAGAAGTGCAGTTGGTTTACTAGTATTTCAGCATATCTAGAAAAGGGGTATTCTAGTCAGTAAATTCACTGGTGTTGGTTTATGGTGGTATGAAGTTCTGATCACAAGGACAGATGTGATTATTAAGAAAGTGATTTTTTAGGGTGACTTTGAAGGTTTTCATAGACTTAATTTGTGTTTTGGAGGGGGGGATAGGGCATTTGATAGCTTTGCTATGGAGTAAGAGTATAAGCCTTGTCCAGGCCTCTTGTTGGATTTGTATACCCTAAGAAGGTATTTATTAGTAGAACGAAGATTTCATTTTGGGATGTAGGATTGTACAATAGAATGTAGTGATGGGTAGTTATTTGGATTGTATATTAATTTATAAGCAAGAGTTAGTTGAGTGTATTGGAGGTAATGTGGGAGTTCCAACCATTTTAATTCTTTAATGGCATGACAGTGGTGTTCTGTGTTTGTTTGCTTGTTTGCCTTCCCCTGCAATCAATCCAATACCATCTATCCAGCCCACACTTTCCTGTTACTTACTTTGCCCTCCACTCTTCTTAAAAATGGTTGCCTGGCCTATCTAAAACAAAACCCTTTCTTTCCAACGCTAGCCTACTCTTTCCTTTTTCCCTGTGTCCTTCTGTAAGTTCCTCTGCTTGTGCTTCCCACTTTCTGACCATTCTATACTCCCATGTCCACCCCATTTATAAGTAGTACAGTAGAGGCTTTGCTAGGAGGCCCTTATTATGGCTCTCAGTAATTCTCATAGTGGGATGCCACCTTGCACATGTTGATGTGCCTAGGTGTGGGTATGCGATATGTATGTTCCTGAAATTTATATGGCCGTCTTCGAAGTTGCTCCTCTGTTTACAGTCAGCATGGGTTTTGCCAGCTGATTCCTTAATTACTGACTTGATATCATAGTAATCGCCCCCTTTTATACTGTTGATTATCTGTATCTTGCTTCTGACAACTCCGACTGTGAGGGTCAGCCACTGCACTGCTGCATTAGCTGATATTTTTATATTTTTGAATCATAGTAAATATAAATGTAATATTACAAAAGTTGAATAAAAAACAGCAGGTCCAAGTGATATCTCAGGCCATTAGATTCAAGCAGTGAAGAATGTTTTGTCTGAACCCCCATGGCACATGTTGAATTCATTATTAGCAAAGGGAGCAGTGCCAAAGGACTAGAAGTTGGCCTGTACAGCTCTGATTCATAAATGTAGATGAATGGCCCTGCTTCAGAATTACTGTACTGTTAGTCTGACCTTTGCTCTTTGTAAGCATTTTGAAAGAGGTTCAATAAGCTTGTAGATGATGTTCAAAAAGTATTCCTTAGCAAAAGCTTATGCCCAGCTCATTTTTTTCAGAGAAGAGCCACTCTGACATGCATTATCTGTGGAGAGCGATATAGGGTTACTAGCTGTTGTCACATACTTATGACTTAGTCAAGGCCTTTAACTCACTCCATCATTAACATCCTAATACTGCCGAATGTCAACATCTTTATAGTGGAATGGATTTAAAACTGGTTAGTAATACTAACAGGCTTGGTGTAGTAACACTGTCAGCTAATATTTCCTGATGTACCAGAATAAGTTATGGAGTTTCTTGAGGATTTGTACCGAGACGTGTATTGTCATGTTTGCCTTTTCATTCCTTCATAGATTTCAGAATTGCTGGCTCTCCAAATATACTCGTGCCATTAAGACTGAGACTGTGATTTCTTCAAAGCATGATGTTACTATACTGAACATTTACCATAATTATATACTCTCATGGTTAACAGACAAGGGCCTTAGGGTTAGCAAACAAATATGTAATGTTATCTGTTTGGGCAATGTCACTCAGGATCTGCAAATGATACTTAACAGTCCTACTGCTGAAATAACTAAACAAATTAGGCTCCTTGAGGTCTAGATTATGAGTAACATCAACTTCAAAGAAAAAAAATATTAGTACATAGTAAAGAAATGTGGATACTATACATCTAAGCTTCCTTATTTAAATTATATAGTGTATGTCATTGTTACACCAGAGAAGGCTGTGTCTGGTCTTTAGGTTGTTTAACTATAAAATGTTAAGATTAATTATGGGATTAGAGATATATGTTCTCAAAAGATACTACAAGTAATGGGTTCATGTTTGCCTTCTCCAATGTAGGGTACATTTATGCAAAATAGTTATCACAGTTATTTTTATCTCTTTGTAATAATCTTCCACTTTATATTAGAAAGTCAACTAAATTAGCAGTCTGTAGAAAAATTATTGAGTTAGTGTAGGAGTTTGCATTTCAAAGGCACTTCAGTCTGTGGTCCACTATGCCCTGTTGGCTTGAACACGTACACACGCACACACACACACACACACACGCACACACACACACACACACACACACACACACACACACACACACACACACACACACACACACACACACACACACACACACACACACACACACACACACACACACACACATGTACACACATAAACCACTAGCTACACATGAATTAGATGCAAAAGAAAAGAAATGAGAAGGCAGAGGCTACTGCTTCTCCTGGTGGGAAAGTTCGGTGGTATCCTGAAACATCCATTGTCTTTATGATCTTCAATGGAGACTAGAGATGCACAGCCGTGTCTGTCTATGGGGGTGGGGTTACTAATCATGGGACCATCACCTATGGAAGAAGATTACAACCTCCACACTTCCTCATTGCACTGCCAGCCCTTGAGATCTTGTTGCTATGTACAAGTAATAGTCTGTCTTAAGTAAAATTCTACTGATGGCTGTTGGATGTCCACACCACCGCCATGTTCTCTCTCTCCTTACAGGGTGAATAAATGGACACAAAGGTGACAATGGTTAAGAGGCACAGAGGAGAAAGCATATTAAAATATATATCTTAGCCAAAGATATCTTAATATTCCTCCCACTATCCTGCTAAAATAATACTACAAATGTAACTGATGCCATAGTAAAATATGTACAGTCACCTCAACACTAGAGTAGGAAACCACTCATGAGAAGACCTGTTCATAAGACAAACTATGTAAACCTCTATTTCTGCATTTCCCTGAAATGAATAGGAAGCAGCAATTAAAAAAACAGATTTGTAAAATTTGTGAGGATTTATTTCCCTGTGTGTGTAAAATATATAATACTGTAAATCAGAAAACTTGATTGTGAATTGTGATTCTTTCATTCATCATAAATCTCCCCTAATCTTAGAATGCCAGATAATTTACATATCACTCTTCAGAAAAGTACACAGATAGATAGATAGATAGATAGATAGATAGATAGATAGATAGATAGACAGGCAGATACATAGGTACATAGATAGACAGATAGCTAGATAATCTGTGATGCCATGCTTCGTGCTAGTCCATGTTAGTTTGTGGGTAGCAATAACCTTACTTGAGCTCCATTGCTTCAGATTTTAATTGTATTAATATCCACTTTGTGTGGAAACATTTCTCCCTAACTATGTAGTAATGTAGAAAGCAGGTTGTCTTACGTGTATTATATAGTGTTGGGTGCATCTGAGAAGCTGCTTTTCAAGTATAGAGCCATCATGTAGTGTCTGCTGCACCTGTTCATCATTATGCAAAATGCAAAAGTCAGCTCTATGGTACTGCATTGCTGCGACGTTCCTAACATTACACCACACATCGACTCTTCACTGTGGGGACTGTTTCTCTGAATCTAGCCTTTTGTGTGACGTCTTCCAGTAAATATGCATATGTAATGAAAGCTTATCATCTCTCTTTTCCTCTATTTTATTCTGATTCAAGGGGTAAATATGAAGGGAAAATGTTTAGAAATTTGCAATGACAGTTTAAGGATATCTACAAACTGTTAACAGAATTATCTGTATCTGGATTATGCATGAGACTGGAGCAGGCCTCTCCTTCATCTTTCTTTGTTTCACAGAATGAAGAAATGCCTGAGGCCATCTTTTTTAAACTTTTCTCCTACAAGCCATAATGAGACTTTAAACATAACCAGAGTCTGACAGCCTCCCACACACTTTCGGCAAAACATAACTGCTCGTATCTCTTTTTATGACTGCCCTGGGGGCAGCAGCTAATATTTTGTCTTACTATTGTTTTTTCAGAATTGCTGTACATGTTACTGTTCGTCGCATTTTCTCGTCTTCCCTTACGCCGTCATCTTTTAGAATGTGAATCATTTGAGTTGCAGTAGGAGTTTATAGTTCAAGGGTGTTGTCATTACTTTTCTTTGAAGCAATTAAACAAACCCTTTCCTCTGATTCATTTACCTGTACCAGTTGTAGAAATGAAGGATTATTTTAATAAATCAATATAGCCTAGATTTCAGGCATGAGGTGATTCACCACACTGATGAATTATTTACTAAGGCACCATGACTGTATGTAAGTCGCTGACAGGTAGGTACTTTTGTTATCTGCCAGATTCACCATGGGATGCCTGTGTAAGTAATATTACAGTATTATTAAATATAGTCAGGAGTGAAATTTAAGAGAGGAATGTGTTATAGTGCGGTTAAAGCATCTACAAAAGCAAACTACTGGTTATACTTTTGGATTAGAATTTAACATATTTCTAAATGATATTTAACAGTTTTCTAAATAATTTTCAACATATTCTAAATTATTTTAGCCAGTTGCTTGACTGTGATGAGAGAGAGGTGATAGTGAAATAACATTTCATTATTCATATTATGTAACTCTCAGAAACAATCCCTAAGATTCATTTGCATTTAAATTGCCATGCACTGTAGTGCTGCATCAATGTAGCAACTCTGTGATTCTTGAAACAATATTATACTTCAATATGAAACCATAAGTAGCTTAAGGAAGCTTCATAATTAAAGAAAAAAATACAGCTATATGGTAACGAAGAACAGAGCTGAGGAAATAAGACCGTCATCTTGATGTGTCAAATTCATAAACAGCAAAGAATGTCAACAATCTTTGATGCACAGATAAAGATACAATCTGAAAAAAATATGTTCCGCATCCTTGCACAAAAGAATGCAGATGGGTAGAGCAGAGCAACTGTTGTATGCCCTGGGAGTGCAGAAAAAACATGCAATGAGGACAGATGCTGCATGTCCATCTAAGGCCTGAACACATGCAATTGTGTGCAAGATGTAACTCAGCCACACTGAGTGATCAAGGCCTCCCTGAACAATACCCCCTTGACAACTGGCATATACAATTAAAAATATAAGCTGGTAACAAGCTGCTAATGCTTCTTTGCTGATTCTTAAAAACTTCTGTGTTATTCAGTGTTCTACTATCATTAACAAACAGAATGTATATAGGCAATCCAGGATAACCTATGTAAACATCAATCAGACTTCACACAGCTAGTCAGTTGCCCCTCTCATATTAATCGGCTTGTAGCAGTATGAATCAAGAGACCATATCTCTGCTCGTCACATATTATTTGGTGGCAGTGGGTAGGATTTATACAGTTGTTCATCACAGCCTGTCATACTTTGAGCAGGAATAGCAGTAATTAGGCTCATCGTCTGAACAGTATACTAGCTATAAACACAATATCATTTTCATATGCAGACTTCACATCTACTGGCTGCTGATACACGGAAACATGTTTGTTTATTGCTGCAATCTGTACAAGAAAATATATTCAGCTATAATAATGATGCTCAATATTTGTTAACAAAGATGCAGCATTTGCTATACAGTACATACCAGCATCTAATGGAATAATGTTATAGAAACTGTCTTCAGACTGTTTAGAAATAACTGGAAATGCAGGAATGTCTGTTGAGCAATGATAAATGAATAATGTGGCCTTCATGTTGTGTGTGTGTGCAATATATACCATACATCGAGTACTAATGAGGCATTGATGAGTAATGTGGCCTTCATGCTGTGTGCGTGTGTAATACATACCATACTTCAAGTACTAATGAGGCATTGATGAATAATGTGGCCTTCATGCTGTGTGTGTAATACATACCATACTTCGAGTACTAATGAGGCATTGATGAGTAATGTGGCCTTCGTGCTGTGTGCTTGTGTAAAACATACCATACTTCAAGTACTAATGAGGCATTGATGAGTAATGTGGCCTTCATGCTGTGTGTGTGTGTGTAATACATACCATACTTCGAGTACTAATGAGACATTGATGAGTAATGTGGCCTTCATGCTGTGTGCGTGTGTAATACATACCATACTTCGAGTACTAATGAAGCATTGATGAGTAATGTGGCCTTCATGTTGTGTGTGCGTGAAATACATACCATACATCGAATACTAATGAGGCATTGATGAGTAATGTGACCTTTATGCTGTGTGTGTGTGTGTGTGTAATACATACCATACTTTGAGTACTAATGAGGCATTGATGAGTAATGTGGCCTTCATGCTGTGTGCTTGTGTAAAACATACCATACTTTGAGTACTAATGAGACGTTGATTAGTAATGTGGCCTTCATGCTGTGTGCATGTGTAATACATACCATACATCGAGTACTAATGAGGCATTGATGAGTAATGTGGCCTTCATGCTGTGTGTGTGTGTGTGTGTGTGTGTGTAATACATACCATACTTCGAGTACTAATGAGGCATTGATGAGTAATGTGGCTTTCATGCTGTGTGCGTGTGTAATACATACCATACATCAAATACTAATGAGGCATTTCAGTTCATGAATGTCTATGAATCACTGAGACGGATCCTTGTAAAAATCAGTACCACCAGTGTTACTGCAGAGTGTACCCTAACAATCTGTGGCTACATTGAATACATATGACTAATCCTTCATATGACTATTAAGTTATTGCATGATACTATACAAGTCTGTAACTGCTAGTACTTCTCAAAAGCATTACAGGCTGCCATATGTATATGGCTATTACCCCCCCAACTTAACTCATTGCTTTTCTGATTGTGATTTGTAAGCTTAATGTACACTATGCCTGTCAAAGGAGCTTGCAGGCACCTGGATGGGGTACATACTGAATGTTAAGTATAATATAATATTTAGTGTCAACCGGTGTTTTGAAAAGAAACAGATAAATGCAGTGTTTGCCTACTGGTGTGTTTGTAGCAGAAAAGCATTAATATTCTGTGCATAGCTGCCTTTTTCTCCTTTTGTCAGTAAGTGTATCCTGGCCACACACAAGGTTCTTCAATTAACCAAGTATCTCTGCAGCCATTGCACATACAACTATTACCCTTTTCTGACAATGATTCAGTTTACAATAGATCATAGTCCCTGCCCATATGATTCATTAGCACTGTAAAATACAATTGAAATGTTGGCTAGAGACCCCTTCTGTTATCTACAAAGCATGATGTTTTTAATAGACAGAACTCCTGTGCATGTTCATATGGTCTCTGCTGTCCACAAATCTGTATGCCTGGAAGTTTTTGCAGGAAAAATTTGCTAGTTGCATGCCAGCATGCTACCTCAAAATTTATAAAACAATAAATGCACCTACTTTATATTATAGAGGGAGAGCAGAGGCCATGAAAAGTTCTTAAGTCACTGTGGATTCTCTTGGATTTGTACAAGGTCTAGAACACTGCATGGCCTAAATGTAGAATTCAACTAAGCATATGTTGCCTTTCCATGAGGTTGCGATAAACCAATAATTTCCACCAGCAAGGTCCACTCAAAAAATGTTTTGAGCAATTCTGTTCTGTGCTATCCCAATAAGTCTGAAATTTTAAAGTACTTAATTAAAAAAAGTCAAAAAAGACATAAAAACATTGAATATTATTGTGTTTATCTGTCACAGAAGGGAGAGAAAACGTTATTAACTACTACTTTACCCCTACAGTAACAAGTGGTGGTCTGGATTCTATAAAATTTCAAGGAGCATTTTGGAGAGCTTCTGCTAACAGTAAATGGTATACCAAGAAGGTGACAGTGTTGTACCCCTAAATATGCATAAGGGAGAGGAAGCATGTGGAAAATATATCTGTAGAATAGTAAGACCACAAACCTTCCCACAATCCATTAGATTGCAAAGAAACTACCTAATAAGATTGCATAACATCCATCACAAAAGTTTCTTATTGGGTATTCAGGGTTTAGTCTGTCAACTTAACACCAAATAAATAGAATCTCCAGCTGATGTATACAACATGGACAGAGAACAAGAGAAATGGGCATCTGCAGAAATAATATATATACTGACTTAGTCGGCAACTATAAAAACAGATGTTAAGAACTGATGGCAAATAAACCAGCACAATAGCTACAGAAGGATGTAGATTGGGAAAAAAAACAATATAATATAGATAACAGGTTCATAGGAGGTTACTAGGCTAGCAGCTTTACAGGCCTAGCCATGTTAATCAGAAGTATCACCATTTGTTCTTTTTGGGTAGTTTGCAGAACGAATGTATGAACAGAGTGGGTCTGTGATCAACACCTGCTACCCTTGTCCATGAGGGACATGGGTGTCACCCCAGGGGTGAATGTGCGGTCTCATATCAAATTATCTGGTTTGTGTTTGAATAGGGTCAGTGAGGTGCTCTGTTTTATGTGAATAGGAAGTCTATTCCTGAGAAGTGGCAGTTTCTGAGAGACATATCTGTCTCTGCAGCATGTTCTATTAATGTCATAGACTAAGTTAAGATCACTAGAGCGAGTGACTCTTGGCCCATTTGACTTGTGGTTATGCAGCACTTCCATTAGGGCAGTGTTGGAGATTGCCCTATAGGCCAGGCACAAGTCACCTCTCAGCAGTCTATAAGATACAGAGTAAAGTGACAGGGCTTTTAGCCTGTCCATGTAGGTCATGGCTTGGAGTCCCTGTATTTTCTTAGTGAGAAACCTCTGAGGTCAGTCCAGCTGCTGCAGGTGTCTGGTGAGGTACATGCAAAAGGGTGCATTATATTCTATTACTGGTCTGATGAGGGTCAAGTACAGTGGAGTTATAACATCCCCTTGACCCGAATGCTATGCTCTTACTTATGAGGTGCACTACATAGAAGGCTTTCCTTACCACTGTGGAAACTTTGTGGTCAAAGTTTATATTGCTATCAACCTGTGTTCCCATGTCTCGCACCACTAGGTTGGAACTCTAGGGGTTGCTGTTAATAATTGTAATTTTTAGGGAATTCCATTTTGTCAAAGAGAATAATAATTTTTTTTTGCATTTAGTTTTAGATCATGACTTTGGCAAATATCATTAATTCGTGTTAGCCATTCTTGTAATATGTTGACATCAGGGACTCAATGATTGCACCCAGTTTCCAGTCATCAGCGAACATGGTGAGCCAGATGCCAGTTACTTTGGCATCTATTTCTCAATAGTCCAGGCCAAACAGTAAGGGGTCCAGCACAGACACCTGTGGTACTCCATTAGTGATGGGTCTACTGGATGAGGTGGAATCATCAGTTTTGAAAGAGTGTGTTCTGTCAGTAAGGCAATTAGCTACCCATCTAGTAACATAATGGTTAATTCCCCAGCTTGGAAAGTTTCTTAATGATGCCAGAGTCGGGGATTGTGTCAAAAACTTTGGCAAGGTTGAGGAAGGATGTGTGCACTTTCTTACCTTCATCCATAGCTTTGGTGACATTCTCAAAATCTACCAGGTTTAATAAGCATGATCCACCATTAATGAAGCCAAACTGGATTGGGTCCAAGGTTTGGAGGTTGCCTATGTCCTTGTTGATGTCCTTGATAATTATTTCCATAGCTTTGCAGATGAGGCTGGATAGACTTATAGGTCTGTGGTTCCCAGGATCAGTTGATGGCCCACCTTAGTGCGGGGGATTACTGTTGCAGTTCTCCATTCTGCAAAAACCTAGCCAGTTCTCAAGCTATGATGAAAGAGAATGCCAAGTGGGTCTGCTAGGTCATGTTTTAGGTTGTTTAGTAAACAACCTAGGATATTATCTGGTCCCAGTGAGGCCATGTTTTTGGCTTTTGCAAGTGCAGTGATGACCTGTTCTCTAAAGATATTAGGCAGAGGACTGCTGTCCATTATGCTTTAGGTTATGGTAGGATGGGGGAGTCTGCATCAAGCACAATGAAGCACAATTTCCCTTAAGAGCACATGAGGAACAAGTCAGTCCAAGGCTGGTTTCCCCAGATCTCGAATAAGACTCCCCACTGGCATAGCTATAGAGTTGAGATTTCAGCTGAGTGTCGAAACCAAGACCTCCAACACCCTCTTTGTCCAACCAGCTCTTCGTATCCCTGCCCAAGTAGCTCACACACACACACACACACACACACACACACACACACACACACACACACACACAGTCTTTGAGGTTTGATTTACATACACAGACACACACACACACACACACACACACACACACACACACACACACACACACACACACACACACACGCACACACACACATGGGAAAGGCTGGGACAGTTTTATTAGCTATGCCCCCTTCTGCCCAGACTATAAGGTAGTTATGACTGCCAGCTACCGTAAGGCTCTTCCAAGGGTACCCAATATACTGAGTGAAATTAATATTAATACAAATGGTAGTTTGACCAAGAACAAGGCTATTAGAAGTGGCTCACACAGTGTCACCAAATAAATATGCAAGTACTCTCAAAACTTAAATATCTCTGCAATGATCAGCCACAATGAAAGGTTTAAATATATTTAATCATAAATAATAAAAGAACAAGAAAATACTAAGTATATATTCACAGTGACATCATAGTTCAAAACCATGGGAAATATTTAAAATGACATTGAAGGAAAGACATAAACAAATAAAAAAAAAAACACTATCTAAACTAAGCTTTGCTATATTCCTGACTAAATCTAAGAGAATTATACAATTCCCTACTTCCTTAATAGAATAAAGCAGATTATGTGGTGAATGGTCCTTCTTGTTGCCAGGCCCAAGACAGAATACAGAATGTTCAGTCTCACTAAGAGATTTCTCAAAATAATATCCAAAATATTACTTATGGGATAGCTGGCAGAATGACATCACTTCTGGTCATCTGACTTCTAGTTCCCATGCAAACCCCCATTGCTGGAAGCTGGCAGGATTTAGCACCTACCTGTAAAAATACACACATAAGGGCTATTGCTCAGATCTGTGGCAGGTACTGGAAGTCATAAAACAATTTCATACCTCCACGCTTCCAGATTAGTAATTACTTTATCCCAAAGACAATGCAGAAAGCTTCCTAGTACAGATTTTGTGTCTCTGGCTGTATTGAAACTTCTGAGATAGCATCTTTATAGCCCATGAAATGTTTTAATTTCAGATATATTTTAAAGTTTGCTGGACTGAGCATAGCCTTCCAGTTTTCTCTGTTAAAACGTATACATTTAAACAGTTACAGTAGTGCATGTACATTTTTGTTCGCTCCAGTAGGGTACACTATGGATACATTTCAAACATAAGCATTGTACAAATACATTTTCAACACAAACATCTGCAAAAATCAGTTTGATATACACATGACATACAGTTCTAATAAATTTGTAACACAAGCATCTTGTATAAATCAGTTTGATATTCACCAATGACATATAATTATTTACAAACTCCCAGCTAACTTTGCTGGCAGTAGCTCCTATCGTCACAACATCTACAACCAATTTGGAACATAGCTGGGCATTCTCTTATAGACTTCAGATGTAGTTAAAGAATACCTTATGCTTATTCTTGGCTAGGAATGTGAGTTTAGTTTCATAATTTGCTTTAGAAGACCTTACAAGATTTCTGATTTTCTTGTTTAGGCATAGGAGGGAACTCTTCTTCTGCAGAGTGATATCCCTCTTGCTTTTGGACAGCAGTTTCTTCCTTTTGTTATATAATCTTTTTATACACTTGAAGTCCACCATGGTGACTTATTTTTACAGGAAGACCTTGTTTTGATCTGGTCAGGTACAGCAGAGTTTATGCATTCACTTAAGTGTTTGTACAGGGCATTTGTACATAGTCGTCACTGATGTTTGTGATTGCAGGTGGTATGAAGCTTTTTATATTACCACTTAGCAAGTTGCAGTTAGTTGACAATAGTTGCAATATCATATTCCACTACAGTCCATTTGTGTAGCATGCAGGGATTAAGTAAGCTGGCTGCTGCTCTGAGTACCAATAGCAGCTCTGACACTAAAGTAGATAAATAGGGGTGGGTTGGAGTGCGCAGGCAACACTGTCTTGCCCTTACCAGGGGAGGGGCCACACCAATAACTTTGGTATTCATACCTGGCATGTACAGAAGCCCATATCCAGTGCTGGATCCGAATAATTTCCTTGCGTTCACCAAGTTGGTGATGGTAACTGACACTGCATATACATGGGTGCACATGTCAGCTATCAGGGTTAAGGTTAGGCCATTCAGAAACACTCCTGAGTCATACCTTGGAGAAGGATAAAGCCTAGAGGGGTGGAGTTGTCTGGTATTTCTCTGGCCTGAAGAAAATTGGAAGGTAAAGCCAGGTTCATAAACCACTGGTATAAGAAGATAAGGACATTTTCTGTCCTTGTAGGCCAGTTGAAACAGTGAGGCAGGGCAGGCCACTGGCAATGTCAGTCCTTGACTGGGCACTGGCTTCTTCCAGTTGATTTTAGCCGAGAGGAAAATGGAGACTTCCCTCTCCCTGTGTAATAAATGGGGCCAAGACCTATTAGAAAAGGGCTGACAGTCAGCAGACAGGAAGGCAAAATAAATATAAAATACCCTACAACTTTTATATACGGGCTATATAATTGAAAACAAAGATAACTAAGACTCATTAAAAAAATGAGGACAAGAATATGCTTGAAATCTAGCCCTGCACAGGGGCCTCAGCCTACTCAAAGAATGAAGTATTATCTAAGGGTGGGTGCTGGCTTTGTATTTCCTATGATCCTATGATTATATATGCATTAGAGTTGGAGGTGCAGTGATCATATAAAAACATAAAACATGGAAGAGACTAACAAGATTCAGTTGCTTTTTATTTTCTATGATCCTATGATTATATATGTATTAGGGCTGGAGCTGGGGTGATCATATAAAAACATGAAGAGACTAACAGAGATAACAGCAGGACCTCATTGATCCTGTGCATGGACATCTGTAAAGGACCCACTTCAGTGTCCCTCACAGACAGTGTACAGTATTTATCTATTTGCTCAATCACATGACATGCACCACTCCCAAAACATGTTTAGTGCTTAATTTATGCATGCTACGCTATAAGCTATTAAGTTATTCACGTTAGCTATTAAGGGTGGGGCAGTGGTGCAGCAGTTAGCATTGTCACCTCACAGCAAGAGGTTCTCCAGTTCGATTCTCAGCCGGGGTGCCTTTTGTGCAGAGTTTGCATGTCATCCGTGTGTTTGCATGGGTTTCCTCTAGGTGGTCTGATTTCCTCCCACATTCCAAAGACTTGCATCTGGAGAATTACCCCCCCCCCCCCCCACTGGGCCTCTGCTGAAAATAGACTCTGGTCTTAGTCAGGCTTTCCTGGTAAACAAATGCCAAAAAACTACATAAAACTTTTGCTATTTGGCCATCAACTGGTTGACCAGGTTTCTTATTCCACTTTGTTCATATTTTCCTTCCTGTACATTCCATTAGCTTCTCAAAGGGAATGGAGAACCAGCTACTCTTTGCTTCTACTGAGGGGACAGGAGCTGCATCCTGTCAGAATGTCCCCCGACAGCAAATTGCACTGGTTTCCAAAATTAATTGCCCAACCGAAATGTTACATGACACTTCTGAGCTGAAAGTCCTCGCCTGTCAAAATAAGGAAGACAGAAATTTAGAAAGCAGAATCCTACTTTCTAGATTCAGCAATAACACTTCAATAGTCACACATCCATGAAGTCCAAGCCAATGTGATGGAACAGTAGTTATTGGTCTGGTAACGCCAATAAAATGCTGATGATTTGGAGAACCATCAATGGAGAAATAATCTTGTTAACTGGTTTAAGGGAGGGCACATAATGTATCAATGTGCTTCAAGGGCCTTCCAAACATGCTGCAACTACAAAAACTAAAAAAAAAAAAATTCTAAATTTAGCAAGCCAACAGAACACCCAAGCATGTCCCAAATCCCTTACAGCTTTTAGCACTGTCAGACATTGTCTGGACTATGCTTGGACTTCTCTTCTGACCGATTTGCAAGACAAAAGCATTTTCTAATGCTCGGCAGCATGATTTTCTAATATTATCTTCTTCAAGATTACGTTTGCTTCTCTCATGCAAATCAAATGAGACTCTAAAAGTAGAAGTTTTGTTCTGGGGAAATAGTTGTTTCATTCCTATAGGAACATCTCATATTTGTAAATGTAGTAAGCAGTCTGTCAAAACCAGCCAGTAAATTCATGCAGCAGGACTAAAATTGGTAAATTTGATGGTACTAAATTGCCTGCTGCCCCTGGCAAATTTCCTACCATCCTATGCCTTTAAGGAAATGTGTATCCAATCAGCACTACTGCAGAAACACTGGCAGTGTGCATGAAATGCCTGGAGAGAATGTCACACAAGGGAGAATACAGACAACTACAGTAGGTTTCTACATTAAACAAGTTTGAGGACTTAGAAAGTTTGAAGAATAGCTAGCTGGACTTCAAAACCCTTGAAGCAGAATACATGGAAGGAGACGGTTCTCAAAATCAGTCGCGTATACGCAAACGTTCTGCGATTTTTTTCATGGGCATTGCCAAGTGAAAGACATCATCATCAGCACCCTTTCTCCCATTTTCTACACTGGGTTGGGGTATTGTGTTAACTGTCCCCAACTCTCTCAATTCAGTGCCACACTCCTGCCTGCTTCAACACTTATGCCTGACTGTCACAGATTTTCTTCCACACAATCCATCCACCTCTTTGCTGGATGTCCTTGTTTCCTCTTAACTTCTTTTGTCTGCCCCAAATCTTCTTCACCAGATTGCCTTCTGCTTTCCTGCACATGTGTCCAAATCACCGTAGTCTGTTCTCTTTGATCTTTTCTGCAATTGGAGCTACTTTGGCTTCTGCTCTTATGTCATTTCTTTGCCTATCCCACAGTGTGCATCCTACCACCCTTCCCAGGCATTTAATTTCCATCATCTCTAGCTTCTTCATCTGCTCTGCCTTTACTGCCCAGGTTTCTGTACCATACAGTAGTACTGGTCACACCACTGTCTTATACACCTTACTTTCCAGCTTCTTTGACATTCTTCTGTCATAGACTACATGTGAGACACTATGCCACTTGACTGCAGTCCCTTTGATTCTACCTTTATCTATTCATTCAGACTTTCCTTATCCTCAACAACCCCTCCCAGATACTTAAAGCTATTTAACTGTTCCACCATCTTCCCTTCTATCTCATTTCTCAGCTTCTTCTGATTCCCCAGTTTGCTACCATTACCACTGTTTTATCTATGCTTAGTTTCATCCCATGTGCCTTCAGCTTTGCATTCCATTCCCCTATCCTTTGCTGAAGTCCTTGCTCAGAGTCTACCTGTAATGCCACAATGTCTCCATACAGTAACTTTCTTAATCTGTGTACATAGCCTTTACTAATTCTACCAATGTTTCTAAGACTTTGAACGACCACAGTACTGCCAAATCAGCTTTCTTGGGACCTTGTCATATGCTTTTTTCACACCTAGGACTCTTTCCTCATCTCTAGCTTCTTCTCGACTATCTTTCTCACTGCAAACATCAGGTCAGCTGTGCTGCATCCTGTTCTGAATCCGAACTCCTCATCTCCCTTCTTACATTCCACTACTCTGTTTATCCTTTTATCAATAACCCTCCCCAAAACTTTCATGCAATGTGATAGGAGTTTGATGCCTTTGTACTGCCCACAGTTGTGGATGTCCCCTTTATTCTTGTACACTGGCATGAGTATGCCTATTCTCCAGTCATCTGGGATATGACTTTCTCTCCACACTGCTATGAGTACCTTCAGGAGCCATTTCTCCCCTATCTCACCCAGCATCTTTATTGTATCGGCTGTGACCTCATCTGAGCCTGCTGCTTTCCCTGACTTCATTTTCCTTAGTGCTGTTCTTACTTCCTCCAGGGTGGGCTCCTCTTCTTCTCTCATTATAGGCTGTTTCTAAGGCAGTACAGCTTCTGTGAAGTTTTCTTCATTCTGAAGTTGTTGGAAATGCTTCTTCCATCTGCCTTTGATGTCCTGCTGGAATCCCTTATGATCTTCTTCATCTTTCTGTCTTTGCCTGGCAACCTGATTTACTTTCTTTGTACCACCTACTGAATCACTTTCCAGAAGCTGGTAGAGTGCCTCCGATGCCCTATTGTTTGCTATTGCATCTCCTTTCTTAGCTTCTTTGTTAGCCAACCAGTATTCCTTCCTAGCCTGGTTGGTCTTTTCTATCTCCCATTTTTTCCTGCACTCCTTCTTTCTTTTGATGGCTTCCTGGACTTCTGCATTCCACCACCAGCTTTCCTTATGTACCTTATTTCCATACCTGGCTCGGCCACATATCTGTTCTGTAGTCCTAACACATGCTGTTTTGAGGAGCTTCCATTATTCTTCAATTCCAGCTATTTCCTCCTCTTCTTGGGGTGCTAGAGCTCTGAGTAATTCCTTGAACTGTTGTATTTTCTCTCCAGTCAACTTCCAAGTCTTCAGCCTGGTCTATGTTGATATTAGAATCTTCTCTGACCACTGCTTGCAGCTGATTGTGGCAACCAGTGGTTTATGCTGTGGGTTGACTGTTTCACTGGGGATGACTTTGCAATCATGGATTTTACCCCAGTGCCTTTTCCTTACTAGGATAAAGTCTACCAGAGTTGCATGTTGGCTACTCTTGTATGTGATCTTGTGACTGTCTCTCTTTTTGAATCATGTGTTGGCTATTATCAGGCCATCTGCCAGTTAAAGGTCTAGAATGGCTTCTCCTTCTTGATTCCTGTTGCCTCACCAATGTGGACCAAGACAGTCTTCATATCATGTTCTGTCTGTCCCAAAATGTGCATTCAAGTCACCCATTATCAACACCAATTCATGTTGTCCTGCTTTATCTAGTAGGTCCTGCATCTGCTGTCTGAATGCACACGTTTCCTCACTATCACAACCTTGCTGTGGGGCACAGGCTGAGATTATGAATGCCGCCCTATAATTACACTGGAGTCTGATTGCCATGAGTCTGTCACTAATTCTGATGATATCCCTCGCTGCCTTCTGAAGCCTCTCTCTCTCTGTCACCACAACTCCCACACCATTTCTAGCCTGTCCCCCTCCTGAGTAGTAGACTCTGGATCCCAAGCCAAGTGGCTTTGCTGCACTGCCCTTCCATCTCATCTCCTGGATACATAGAATGTCCAGCCTCCTCCGTATCATCATCATCATCATCAATCTCCTTTTCTCATTTTGCTGCATGAGGTTGAGGTGTTGCATCAACTCTTGCCACCTATTTCAATTCATTGCCACCTTCCTACATTCTTCAACCATCATGCCTGATTGTTGCAGGTCCTCTCACATGCAGTCCATCCATCTCTTGGCTGGACATCCGTGTTTCCTCTTACCTTCTTACTCCTCCTCTTCCTCATCATAATCATCATCTCTTTTTTTGCATTTTTCTACATGGGGTTGGGATGTTGTGTCAGCTGTCACCATCTGTATCTATTCAATGCTACTGTCATACCTTTTTCAACACTCAAGTCTGAATGTCGCAGATCTTCTCTCACAATATCCATCCACCTCTGTGCTAGATGCCCTCATTTCCTTTTGCCTTCTTATTAGCTGTTGCAAATCTTATTCTTCACCAGATTGTATTCTGCTTTTCTGCATATGTGCTCAAACCACCATAATTTGCTCTGTCTGACATTTTCTGCAATTGTAGCTACTTTAACTTCTGCTTTTATGTCATCATTCCTTCATTTGGTTCACAGTGTACATCCTACCACTCATCTCAGGCACTTCATCTTCATCAGCTCTAGCTTCCTCAACTGCTCTGCCTTTACTGCCCAGGTTTCTGTCCCATACAGTAGCACTGGTCCCAACCACTTTTGTACACCTTACTTTTCAGCTTCTTTGTCATTCTTCAGTCATACACTACAGCTGACATTGTGCCAGTTAGCTGCAGACCCTATAATTCTACCTTTGAGCTCCTCATTCAGGCTTCCCTTCTTTTCAACCACCTCTCCCAGAAACTTGAAGCTGTTAACCTGCTCCACTATTTTCCCTTCTATCTCACTTCTCCGCTTCTTCTCATTTCCCTGTTTGCTGCCATTACAACTGACTTATCTGTACTCAGTTTCATCTCATGTACCTTCAGTTTTGCATTCCATTCCCCTATCCTTTCCTGAAGTTCTTGCTAAGAATCTGCATGTAATACCACATTGTCTGCATACAGCAACTTTGTTGATCTGTCTTCTCTGACCTGTTTTCTAATGTAGTCCATCACTAGTATGAACAGCAGTGGGCTCAGAGCTGAACCCTGCTGCATATCCAATGCAATAAACTTATTAGCATTCTCTCCACCATAAACATTAGTACCTCTAGTATTACATGGTTCCAAAACTACCTAACAGGGTGTCTACAAGCCGTTCAATGGCACAATCAACTCTATCCTCTGCTCCCAGTTCCCATAGGGGTTCCTCGAGGCTTCATCCTTGGTCCACTGCTCTTCTCTATATTTACCAACCAACTCAGCATCTCCAGAACTCATGCTTCTGTAGTTCAATAAGCAGATTACTCTACCCTAATTTGTGCAGCCCCCACACTACAAGACCTCCACACCTTAACCCAAGATTCCTTCCTAGCTGTTGAAACATGGCTCACCAACTCCAAACTCATTCTAAAGCCCAACAAAACTAAACTCCTTCGCTTTAGCCCAACTAGACATCACTCAGCTTCACACACATTTGCTATCCTGTCTAAAAATAAAACCGTGATCAGCACAGTACTGCATACTAAACTGCTTGAGGTTGAAATTGATAATAACCTAAAATCTGATATGCACATAGCCCAAACCATCAATAAGGTCCACAAGAAACTTGATTTCCTATACCAAAACAAACTATTTCTAACAAAAACCACAAAAGCTATCATAGCCCGCACACACCTCCTATCAACCCTTCTCTTTGCCTCCCCAAAACTGAACAACCTCTGCAAAACAAATTTAATCAAACTAGAAACTTGTTATAATAAAATAGCAACATTTGCAACAGGTGCCTCCTATAGGTGGCATCACTGTACATCACTTAAACAACTAAATTGGATCAAACTTCCTCAGCTTCTATACTTTAACCAACTTACCCTTGCACACAAAATTATTCACTAACCTGAAAAAACTCCTGCTCTCAAAAATATTATACACCCATACAAAAGCTCTTGTTTTCTCTGCTCTAGTAAACTACACCTTTTAGACACTACTAAAGCCAACAACCATGCTGGGGATTCTATCTTTTCTAGCTATATTCCCAAAATATGAAATACACTTTAACCCCCTGTAACTGCAAGTAGCTCTATTTCACAATTTAAATGACTGCTTAAATCATACTTCAAAGACACCTGGCTATGTCCTTGTACAGTCCTGAATAGACCCCATTTCTCTTTCTACTGGCTTAACTATTACTTTCACTGTAGTTGATGCACTCCTTTTGAAATCTTGTGTGAATGCTTCCAACTGTAGAGGTTATTCCTTTTTCATCTCAGTCTCACGAGCAAAGAAATCCATGTAACAGACTTATGTCTATCTCTGTATAAATCCCTAACCTTATTCGCTGTTATCCCACATATGTTAATGAAAATGTAACTGCTTTTCTACTGATTCTTTCTTACCTGTTACATATTTCCTATGCCTGGTACATGTATTTGTACTTTATACTGCTATTTTTGGTATATGTAATTATGTTTTCACACATGTTATATGCTTTTCTCCTCAGGCCTCCAATAAAAAAGAACCTATGTCGAGTTGGACTTTTCTGGTAAACAAATGTACAATTAAAATAAAAATAAAATAAAAATAATATCCAGTCCCACTGGGAAACTCTCTGTGAGACCAAGCACTGTTCGTAGTTGAGTCATTGGGTCCTTGTACATAACCTGCATTAATTCTACCACTGTTTCTAGGAAGTTGAACCACCACAGTACTGCCCAAATAAGCTTGCTTGGGACCTTGTCACATGCTTTCTCCAAGTCTAGGAATGCCCAGTTGGGCTCTTTCCTCATCACTAGCTTCTTCTCAGCTGTCTCATTGCAAACATCGAGTCAGTTATGCTGCATCCTGGTCTGAATCTGACCTGTTCAGCTCCCATCTAAAACTGGAAACATGAACACAAACTTGAAAACACAAACGTCTTCTCAACTGACCCGAAACCCATCTAACTTTCAATTACTCGGCACATTCATTTATCAATCACCCTCTCCAGACCTTTCATGAAGTGTGACAGGAGTTTTATACCACTGTACTGCCCACAGTTATGAATGTCCCCATTTCTTTTTTCTTGAACACTGGCATTAGTATGGTCCAGTCATCTGGTATACACCTTTCCTCACTGCTATGAGTACCCTCAGGAGTTATTTCTCGCCTAACATTCTTATCATATCTGCATTGACCTCATCTGAACCAACTGCTTTCCCCCGACTTCATTTTCCTTAGTGCTGTTCTTACTTCTTCTACAGTGGGCTCTTTCTCTTCTCTCATTGTAGGCTGTATCTAGAACAACGCAGCTTCTGTGGAGATTTCTTCATTCAGAAGCTGCTGGAAGTATTCCTTCCATCTGCCTTTGATGTCCTGTGGACTGATGAGCAGTTTGTTGCTGGCATCCCTTATGAAGGGTGTCTGGCTATCTGCTTTATCTTTCTGTCTTGGCTTTGTCTTTGTGGCATCCACTGAGTCACTTTCTAGAAGCAGGTAGAGGGCCTCTGACGCCATTTTCTTTGTTATTGCAATTTCTTTCTTAGCCTCTTTATTAGCTAACCAGTATTCCTTCCTAGCCTGGTCTGTCTTTTTAGCTCCCACTTTTTCCTGCACTCCTTCTTTCTTTTGATGACTTCTTGTTCTTATACATTCCACCACCAGCTTTCCTTATGTACTTTATTTCCGTACCTGGCTTGGCTGCATATCTGTTCTGTAGTACTCATGCATGCTGGTTTGAGGTGCTGCCATTCTTCTTCATCTCCCCCTTTTTTGTCTTCTTCGTGGGGTGCTAGAGAGCTGAGTAATTTGCTCAACTGTTGTGCAATAGTGAGATTTTTGAGACTGATTAGTGGCAAATTTGGCTATTTTGTTATAGCAAGATTCAAGGCTATTCAGTTCAGATTTGTGAAGATTGGTAAATATTTGTGAACAGTAAAGCAGGGAAGATAAGAGATGGGTTCTGGCTGTTGCGAGTCTGGCATGGTCAATAAGATACGATTTAGCCCCATAGTGAGAGCCCAGCTTGACATGAACCTTTTTAATTGTTAGTGCAAGGTGTTTGTCAAATTTAAGTCCACTATCAATTGTGACACCAAGTTTTGTATGTTTAATGGGTACTATTTTTGTACCATTGGAGGAGGAAATAGAGATAGGTGATTGGTTGGTTGATGTTGAGGTATTATAGAAGACCATAAGCTTGGTTTTATTGGGGTTAAGTATAAGTTGATGGACTGTTAGGTAGTTTTCAATATTGTGGAGTGCTGCCTGAGCTTTTTGTTGGATTTCCTTGATAGCGGGGGCAGAGCAGAATAGGGAAGCATTGTCAGCATATTGTGTGATTGAAGTTGGATTTGCTGAGGAGTTTAGGTCATTGGTGAAAATTGTGAATAAAAGTGAGCCAAGGATAGATCATTGTGCGACACCTACACATATAGGGAGCTGGGAGGAGAGTTTATTGTCCCATAAAGTGTCTTGTTTCCTATCTGACAAGGAGGTATGAAGCCAGCTTAGGGCTTGAGAGCTGCAGTGGTAGAAAGTCAGTTTATTGAGAAGTATTTGATGAGATACAGCAGTGTCAAATGCTTTTGACATATCTAGGAAGGTAGCAGAGACTAGTTGTTTTTTTGTTTTTGAGTTGATTTACGTTATTAATAAAGCTGACTAGAGCTGTACTGGTGGGGTCTATATTAGAACACCGAGCATTCAAAATGTCGAGTGTTCTAATATCGATCCGTTTTCAGTGAATGCTAAAATATCGAAGAAACAGAAAACCAAATTTTTTCCTAGGGAAAGAATTCGGTTGTCCGTTTCTGTTGCTTCGGTATTTTCAGCGCTGTGGTGGAAAGTTACGGGTCGAGTTCAGTTAAGTGTGCAATTGTGTGGACTTGAGGGTTAGGGCGGGTTAGGTAAGTTAGGGTTAGGACGCAGGTCAGGTAAGTGTGCGATTATGTGGATGTGAGGGTTAGCGTGGGGTAGGCGAGTTAGGGTTAGGGCACGGGTGAGGTGACTGTGTGATAGTGACGGACCTTAGGGTTAGGGTTTGGGTTAAGGTGAGTGGATAGTTAGTAGTGTATGTATAGTTTAGTGTAGGGTTACGTGTAAGAGTTTAGGTGTATGTGTGTGGATTGCTGTTTGTTTGGTGTGCTTGTGTTGTGTGTATGTGTTTTGGAACAGCAAATTTTTCCCCTAGGAAAAAATTTGCTTTTCTGAATGTTCGATGTTTTGAATTTTCGATTCATAGGGTTCGATATTAGAACACTCGACATTTTGAATGTTTGGTGTTCTAATATAGACCCGTACTGGTGCTATGCCTAGGTTGAAAATGATGTTGTGTATTAGATAATAGATTATTTCACAGAAAGTGTTCTAAGATCTGTTTGTGTATACATTTTTCTAAGATTTTGGTAAGTAGTGACAAAATTGCTATGGGTCTGTAGTTGGATACATCAGTAGAGGGACCGCCTTTATGTAAGAATATGACATGAGATATTTTCCAGAGGAGTGGTACGTACTGTTCAGAGATAGAACAGTTAATGAAAATAGATATAGGGTAAGTGATGGAAGTAGCAGCTAGTTGCAGAAAGTCACCAGGTAGATGGTCTGCAGCTAGTATGCAAGGTTTTAGTTTAGAAAGGAGATTTTTAACATAACTTGTTTGGATAGGTTTGAGATAGAGGAATCTCTATCCTCTATCTATACCTTGTTGGAGGTTTGAGGTATAGACAGAGGCATATTAGGGGTTCTGTTTAGTGGAGAGGTTATTGAGTTGATAAAATTGTAGTTAACTTGAGTGTCTATGTGATCATTTGTGTTGGTCAGATATGGGGCTGGGGTAGTGGGTTATTCCTGGGTTGAGAAGGTGGTTGATTGTTTGCCAGAATCTTTTGAGATTTTTCTGGTATTTTAGCTGACTTGTTTGGAAGTAGTTTTTTGTCTTGTTTAATTCGTTTTTCGGTTTGATTTCAAAGTTGTTGGTAGATAATGAGATTTTGTTTACTTCTATTATTCTGAAAGAGATACCAGGCTCTGTCCCTTTATTTTAGTAGAAGAATTTTATCTTTTGAAAACCAGGGAAGTTGTTTTGGATTTGCTACGATTTTTTCTAACTGGGGCTAGATCATTAAGTACTTGTAGGAAAGCACTATTGAAGTACTGTACTGTAATGTACAATTGAAGAGTATTTGGAGGTGCCCAGTCATATTGTTGATGAAGAGTATTAAATAAGGTAGGAGAAAAGTGTTTTTTTATTGCGAATGTAGTGAAATGAAATGTTACAGGAATTGTGTGTATGTTTTCTAATCAAGTAGGTAGAGAAGTGATCACTTACTGTGTCAGGAAGACATCCAGCATCATAGCTAATATTAGATTTGTTTGTTAAAATCCAGTCAAGAATGGATTGCCTTTTGGTGTATTTGTCGATGCGTATGGGGTGGTTAATTGTTTAACAGAAATTGGAAAGGTTTATAAAGTTAGTAGGGGGGTTAGAAAAGCAGGTAGTCCAGTCAAGGTTAAAATCTCTAAGTATAATGGTTTCATGGCTGAAGTTGGTAGAGGCCTATTCAAGGATGTTTTCAATATTTTGGAGGTTATTAGCAGGGGGCAGGTAGATTGCTATAAAGATAATGGACTTATGATTATTCATATCTAGGTGTGCTACTGAAACTTCTAAGTTAGGGATATCAGGTGGAGTAGAGTTAATTTATACCAATTTAGGATTGTCTAAACAAAATGGCAATCCTACCACCACATCTAGATATTCTATCAGTTCTGAGAATGTTATAACAATTAGGAAGAAATTCTTCAGATTTAATATGAGACTTAAGCCATGTTTCAGTAAAGACAACTATGTCAGCAGCGTAAAGGGCAACAGCAGCATGAAATTCATGGACTTTGTTTATCAAGCTTCAGAGGTGGACATTAATGATGAGAAGGTCAGAGTTACTTTTTTTTCAGTGCAGAAAGGAGTTAGGTGTGGAGTTAGGAGAGGTGTCAGAATGTGGATTTGGGGGGGTAGAGAATGTGTCAAGGGTTGGGCCTGGATTAGGATGGATGTCACATTGTAGTTTAGTATGAGTAAGGGAATGGCGGGCAAGATATCTTAATTTGGAAAACAGACTGTGATATATATGGTGTTGTAGCAGAGATGAGGGTTTGAAAATATGTAAGAGAGAATAGTAGAGTAGGGAGGTGTTGAAAAGTATGGGAAGATGTGAACAGTGGATTTGTCATGATGCAGGTCCTCAATTACTGGCAAGGTAGGGGAAGGGTTGTTTGTGAGAAGGTATGATTGGAAGGAAGTGGTATAAAGGGCTAGGAGTAACAGAGATAACAGGACAGGGAGAGAGATGATAGATTTTATGAGAGGCATAGTAAAGAAGTTAGATTGTAGTTAAGGTCAGGGGTGATAGGTTGTAAATAAAGTAAAGAAAATCTTATGTAGAAGACTCAAAACGGAGACTTGATGAGATAATGGATGAAGTGAGATTGAAAACTGTACGTGGAGTGCTGATTGGAGGATAGGGAGAAAGGGAAGAGCCTGTCTAGGAATAAAGGAAATTGATCCTGGAGTGGGTGGGAATGGGGCTAGGGTAGGGGAGCGGAATGAGCCTGAGCACAGCAACAGTGAACGGAGCATGCAGCACCTGGAGCTAGCAAAGAGATAGCAGAAATGAGCCTGCAGAATAAAAACTCAGTATCAGTGTAGACACTAACCAGGTAAGTGTGGAATAGAGGACAAACAGTGTAGGATGGCCTTACAATAAAGACAAATTAAAGAAAGTACTTGCACTAGCTTTTGAAAGTCAAATGAGAATTTCATGCACTAGTCTGTGAAAGTCCAAGGGAAAAGCCTGGTAGTAAGATAGAGGGTCATAGGTATCTTTTTGTTAGGGAATTATAAGGCCTGGGTAGAAATACACTTCTGAGGAACAGGGTTGGCAAACTACAAGAAGCAAGGGAGCTGGAAGCATAGAGCGAGGGACACCCCCCACACTTTTGCATCCTATGACTCTAAGTATGTTCTCACTTGCTAGCAAGTAGGAAGCATTAAAAAATAAGTAAAATACCAATTTATTTTTTTGTAATTAAAATCAGATATTAAGATCCAATAGTTCACACTGTTCTGCCACTGCTGCTGCTTGGCTTCCTTAATGTCTTCCACTTGCACGGGGGGGGGGGTTCAACTTCAGATTCTGGGGGACTGGGCTATACTGCAAGCAGGTGCATTGGTCTTCCTCCTCCCTGCCTGACTGATTTAATAGTTCAGTCTGGTCAGGGTTCAGCGGCAGGTCACAGAGGTGTAGAAAATGACAGTTTAAACTGTTGTTTGTGTTTGACCGCGCTTTTTCTCAGTCTTCATTCCACTCCTCACAATCGAGACTGAGTAATTGAAGGTTGCAGTTTTCTTCTTCTTTGAAGAATTGAAGTCCATCCATTGCTGTCCATTGCTGTCAGTGCCCTGGTGGTGGTACATATGTTAAATATATTACTGTCTTCTTGTGTGGGAAGAAATAGTCAGGGAATTGTTATGGCTAGGCTTGTATAGGCCCTAGGGCCGATAGCCTAGTACGAACCTATGAACCTATGAACTTATGAACATGTAGTACACAACCATAACTTGACAGAAATTCCTGAAATTCCTTCAGTGTTGCTGTAGGTCTCTTGGCAGCCTCCCTAACCAGTTTTTGTCTTGTCTTTTCATCAGTTTTGGAGGGACATCCAGTTCTTTGCAACATCACTGTTGTCCCATATTTTCTCCACTTTTTGATGACTGTCTTCATTGTGTTCCATGGTATATCCAACGCTGTGGAAATTTGTTTGTACCCTTCTCCTTACTGATATCTCTCAACAATGAGATCCGTTTGATGCTTTGTAAGGTCTCTGCGAACCATGGCTTTTGCTGTAGCAGACAACTGAGTAAATGTCAGGAAAATCCTACTAGAACAGCTGAACTTTATTTGGAGTTAATCAGAGTCTCTTTAATTGATGGCAGGTGTGTACCCAAGAAGACTGAATGCTGTGATTAAATCAAAAGGTGCTTCAGCAAAGTATTAGTTTAAGGTGTGCACACTTATGCAACCGGCTTATTGTATGTTTTTCCTTTTTTATATGTTTTCCCCTAACAGGTTTGTTTGTTTTTCAATTGAATTGTGCAGGTTATAGGTCACATTAAAGGTGGGAAAAGTTTTGAAATGACTTATTGTGGTCTCATTTTTTTATATCACAAAAACCTGGCATTTTAAAAGGGGTGTGTAAAGTTTTTATATGGACTGTACATCCAAATCAACAAAAGAATGGCTTCACCAGAAGAAAATTGAAGCTTTGGAATGTCCCAGCCAGAGCCCAGACTTAAATCCAATAGAAAATCTGTGGAGTGACTTGAAGAGGGCTGTGCAGAAGAGATGACCTCACAATCTGACAGATTTGGAGCACTTTTGCGAGGAAGAGTGGACAAATATTGCCAAGTCAAGATGTGCCATGCTGATAGACTCCTTCCCAAGAAGACTGAATGTTGTAATTAAATCAAAAGGTGCTTCAACAAAGTATTAGTTTAAGGGTGTGCACACTTATGCAACCAGCTTATTGTATGGTTTTTATTTTTTATATTTTTTCGCCTAACAGATTTGTTTGTTTTGCAATTGAATTGTACAGTTATAGGTCACATTAAAGGTGGGAAAACTTTTGAAATTATTTATTGTGGTCTCATTTTTTATATCACAAAAAAACTGGCAATTTAACAGGGGTTTGTAAACTTTTTTATATATATATATATATTATGTATAAGGATTCCCTTAAAAACACAGAATGGTCATAACATCGAAGTTCAGAACATTAAGACCATAACATCTAAAACCCATAGCGTCTAAAACTCATAACATCGAATTTCATAACATTGAAACTTTGCATCATAACTTCAAAACCTACAAATCAACTGTCAATAACATCCCCTCCACTTAAAAGAACACCAAAGTAGTAAACATACTCTGTACTATGTTTCTGCAGGGGGCAAGCCCCCTGCACCCCCCCCATGTGGGGGGCTCTGCCCCCACACCCCTCCCATAAATTAAATATACCAACTCTGAGATTGCACTACAGTGGGGTATTAACTTTTTCCCCACTGTAGTGCAATCTTGGAGTTGGTATATTTAATTTATGGGGGGTGGGGGCGACGGAGCCTCCCACATGGGGGTGCAGGGGGGCTTATCCCCCCTGCAGAAACGTAGCACAAAGTGTGTTTACTACTTTGGTCTTGTTTTAGGTGGAGGAGATGTTATTTACATGTGATTTGTAGGTTTTGAAGTTGTGATGCAAAGTTTCAATGATATGAAATTTGATGTTTCGTGTTTTAGACGTTATGGGTTTTAGATGTTATGGTCTCAATGTTTTGAGCTTCAATGTTATAAACTTTAGATGTTTTGAAGGGGATCCATATATATATATATAGATATAGATATAGATATAGATACAGATATAGATATAGATATAGATATAGATACAGATACAGATACAGATATAGATATAGATATAGATATAGATATAGATATAGATATAGATATAGATATAGATATAGATACAGATACAGATACAGATATAGATATAGATATAGATATAGATATAGATATAGATATAGATATAGATATAGATATAGATATAGATACAGATACAGATACAGATATAGATATAGATATAGATATAGCTATAGATATAGATATAGATATAGATATAGATATAGATACAGATACAGATACAGATATAGATATAGATATAGATATAGCTATAGATATAGATATAGATATAGATATAGATATAGATATAGATATAGCTATAGATATAGATATAGATATAGATATAGATATAGATACAGATACAGATACAGATACAGATATAGATATAGATATAGCTATAGATATAGATATAGATATAGATATAGATATAGATATAGATATAGATATAGATATAGATATAGATATAGATATAGATATAGATATAGATACAGATACAGATATAGATATAGATATAGATATAGATATAGATATAGATATAGATATAGATACAGATACAGATACAGATATAGATATAGATATAGATATAGATATAGATATAGATATAGATATAGATATAGATATAGATATAGATATAGATATAGATATAGATATAGATATAGATATAGATATAGATATAGATATAGATATAGATATAGATACAGATATAGATATAGATATAGATATAGATATAGATATAGATATAGATATAGATATAGATATAGATATAGATATAGATATAGATATAGATATAGATATAGATATAGATATAGATATAGATATAGATATAGATATAGATATAGATATAGATATAGATATAGATATAGATATAGATATAGATATAGATATAGATATAGATATAGATATAGATACAGATATAGATATAGATATAGATATAGATATAGATATAGATATAGATATAGATATAGATATAGATATAGATACAGATATAGATATAGATATAGATACAGATATAGATATAGATATAGATATAGATATAGATACAGATATAGATATAGATATAGATATAGATATAGATATAGATATAGATATAGATATAGATATAGATATAGATATAGATATAGATATAGATATAGATATAGATATAGATATAGATATAGATATAGATACAGATATAGATATAGATATAGATATAGATATAGATATAGATATAGATATAGATATAGATATAGATATAGATATACAGATATAGATATAGATATAGATATAGATATAGATATAGATATAGATATAGATATAGATATAGATATAGATATAGATATAGATATAGATATAGATACAGATATAGATATAGATATAGATATAGATAGATATAGATATAGATATAGATATAGATATAGATATAGATATAGATATAGATATAGATATAGATATAGATATAGATATAGATATAGATATAGATATAGATACAGATATAGATATAGATACAGATATAGATATAGATATAGATATAGATATAGATATAGATATAGATATAGATACAGATATAGATATAGATACAGATATATATACAGATATAGATATAGATACAGATATAGATATAGATACAGATACAGATACAGATATAGATATAGATATAGATATAGATATAGATATAGATATAGATATGCGAAGAAGGGAGAGTAAGGAGATGAAGGTTATTGGTATTTGTTCACATTTATGGATATAGTTTATCCTGATTTTCACCAAGAACAGAGCCTGCTTTTGGTTAGAAACTCTTTCTAAATGTTTTTAAAGGATGGGCGGGAGGGTATCAAGCTTGACAAGCAAAATCACTACATTTCCCTACAAAGAAAATATAACTCCAACCCTCAGAAATTTTGAGCTGGAGTGAGCAACAATCCTCCAGCCTAGAAAAACTACCACACACCCCCAATATAGAAGGCACAAACTTAGACATAGCCACTACCTTCAATGAATACTTCACCTCCTTCTCCATTCTCAAACTCATGAACAATACAAACAGTACCAACCCACTGCAAGCCCGTAAGGCCCGATACGACACTACCCCCTTCTCTATCAGGCCAGATCTAACATCTTTTTTCCAAAAATACTTAATATAAACTTAAACCAACCACCCTCGCCACCGACATTCTCCCTGCTGAATGCCTCCAACTCACATCCAGAGCCATAGTCTACTCCATTTCTCTTCTAATAAATAGATCCATTACTGAAAGTACTGTCCCTTCCCTGTGGAAGACCTCATTTATAATTCCACTTCACATTGGAGGCCCCTCTACTGACCTCCCTAACTACTGACCAATTGCAGTCCTCTTCCCCCTATCAAAGATCTTAGAAAAATGCATCCACCATCCACTCCGTACCCACCTTCTCTCTAATAACCTACTTTCCAAATCTCAACATGGATTTCACCCATCCCACTGTACCACCACCCTGATCAATTTTACCAACACTATTAACTCAGTCAAGAACCAAGTCAACCTAGTCTCTGCTACCTTTTTAGACTTATCCAAAGCATTCGATACAGTTTCTTACAATAAACTTCTAACCTGCCTCTCTGACCTTAACATTAACAACCCCACCCTACTCTGGTTCAAAAGTTACCTAGATAGCCACTAACAGTCTGTCAAATGGCTCAACTCCCCATTGACCCCCCCCCACTTCCTGTCCCACTAGGCTTCCCACAAGGCTATATTCTAGGCCCCCTTCTTTTAACATATTTACAATCCAACGTCACTTAGCAGCCACTAAAGCTGGCATAGTTCATTACACAGATGACACAGCCCTGATCTGCTCTGCTCCTAGCATCCAACTTCTACAGCAAAAAGCCCAAGAATCCTTTACTGAAATAGAAAGCTGGGTAAGACTCAACTGATATTAAACCCCAAGAAAACACAACTCATGTTGTTTCACGAAATAAAGAGCAATGACCCCACCTTCTCCATACTCTCAGCCAGCAAGACCCCCATCACCCCAGTATCAAAAGCCAAACTACTAGGACTTACGATTAATCCACAACTAAGATACAGCAAACATATTTCCATAACTATCTCCAAAGACTATAAAAAGCTAGGGACCCTCTATCGCTGCAAATGGTGCCTTACCTCCAAGTCTAGAAAAGATATAGCAAGAACCCATCTCCTATCCACATTACTTTATGTATCCCCTGTTCTAACAAACCTAAATAAAACCGACCTGAGCAAACTTTCTATTTGCTACAACAAAATCGCCAGGTTTGCATCCAATGCCAAATCCCGCTCCCACCACTGTCAATCCCTATATTCATTACACTGGCTCGTATTTCCTAATTTACTGCACTACCACCAACTCAACCTAGCCCACCAAATACTATACTATCCTGAAAAAATCCCTGCTCAAACCGGTCTTCTAAACTTCTATAACTCAAATAAACACCTATGATCTGATAAAGCTCTGATTAATACAATCCCATGTAAAGCAGCTCTGGCGAATCTCTCTTCGCCAATGAAGTCACTAAAACATGGAACAATCTACTTCCTGACTTCAGATTACAAAACTGTACTTCCACTTTCAAACACCTCCTTAAATCATACCTTTACAGTAACCATCTTTGTGTCTGCTATGCACCCCCCTGAAGCCTCACCCCAATGCAAGACTTTATTCCCTTATGCCTCAGGTTTTCACTGCTACTGTTCTCTTCTAAGACTCACTGGACATATTGTATGTAATACTAATTGATAAAAGCCTTGCTATACTGTGCTCTAAACTTGCTCATTGTTATTTTGAACATATTGTATCCACTATGTAAACCATGTTTCTCTATTGTTAATGACTTTTATTCACTATGTAACCTAAAATTTATACTTTGTATCCAATACGATGTACTGTATGGAGCTTTTCACCCCAGGACTGCTGAAAAGGGACACCAGTTGACCATTCGGACTATCCTGGTAAACAAATGTTAAAAAAAAAAAATATATATATATATATATATATATATATATATATATATATATATATATATATATTTATGTATATATATATATATATATATATATATATATATATATAGAGAGAGAGAGAGAGAGAGATAGATGCTACCACTTGCAATATGTCTCTTCAACTGTGAATCTGCAGTCTTTTCCTGGAAAGAGACTGAAATTGGTCAGTTGTAATAAATGATTCACTCCATTTAACATCTATGAATAAATAAATACATAAGTAAATAGTATGGACTCACATCTATTGGCTTTAAATATGTTACAGTCCTGTGAAGTTATTTCAGAAGATTTTGTAGTTAGTCTATTTCTATAACCACATTCAGCTTTAGTCTTTTCATACATCAGGATGGTACTGAACCAGGATACCCCACCCCTGAAACATCAGGATGGTACTGTAACAGAATAGCCTACCCCACAAACATCAGGATGGTACTGTACCATGGATAGTAAACAGCAACAAACAAACTAAAACTGGAAAAGTTGATTCAGCACGACACAGAAACACCAACCAGGATCCAAAACAGGTTTATTATCTTCAAACTCTAGCGCCTCGGCCACTGTAAGCCTTCAAGGAGTAAAGTTTCAGTAACATAGCACAATATATATAGTCACACCAATCAATCAATAAAACTATTATACAATTAAATAATAAAATTACTCAATTAAATCACATTTTTCAAACAGCATTCTGTGTTTAAGCCTCTAGGTAATAAAGTGCCAAACTTTAAAATAAAAACAGTTTCATACTTTAAAAGTAGTTTTGCCACAACTGCAACATCAGACTCTAACTTTGCTATCTGTTGTAAAATAGTTGCTTTTAAAGTGTCAGTGCTACCATTATGAAATTCATAAAAATGTTGAGCCAAAGGGCTCTCCATTTTTTATTTTTTATGTCCCTAAGATGTTCTAACAGCCTGACTTTAAACATTCTTTTAGTTTGCCCTATATAGAACTTATGGCATCCACATGTGATTGCATAAACCACCCTATTAGTTCTACAAGTGTATGAACCACTTGAATAAAATGGTAAATTATTAATATTAGAAAAAGTTCTATATACAAATGGGCAAGCCTGACATTTCCTACATGGGAAAGTACCTATACTAGATGGTTGAAGTGGTATTTTATTTCCTGGATTAAAAAATTTTGTTCGTACCACCATATCCTTAATATTCTTACCTCTTTTATAGGAAAAAATTATTTTTCATTTTTAAATTACTTAATTCATCATAATTCTCTAAAACTCCCAAAATGCAATATTTTATGTTTTATCATATCACTACATACATTGTATGTGGACACTACAAATAAATTATTATCCACCTGACTTTCTCTATTGATTGTATAACTATTAATAATCTTTTTCTTATTGTACCCATCATATCTCATATTTATGATTTTTTCTATATCAGCATCCACTAATTTACTATCATAATTTCTGTTCAAAAACATCCTTTTAGTTGTTTGAATTTCCTTATAAAACACTTCATCATTACGACATAACCTAGAAATTCTTAAAAATTCACCATATGGCAATGCTCTAATAATGTGTGCAGGATGACAGCTAGTTGCTTGTAAAAAATCATGTGGGTCCCCAAATTTCCTGTATAAACTTGTAATTATAGGCAAACCGGCAGTACCTTGTAAGTTAATATCTAGAAAGTTTACTGACTGCCCATATTGTAACCCATCAAAATTAATTTTGAATCTATTGATTTGGATTTCTTGTACAAAATTCTGTATGTCATCATATCCCCCCTCACACAAAAATATCAAATCATCTATGTATCTATAATACAACTTCACATGTTTCTTTACAAAATCATTCTTATAGATACATTCATTCTCTACCAAACCCATAAATATATTCGCATACATTGGGGCAAATGGTGCACCCATTGCTGTTCCTTGTTTTTGATAGAAAATTAGATTATCAAAATAAAAATAGTTATTTTCTAAGCAAAATTGTACAAGATCTAATATATAATGTGTGTGGGGTGAGTCTCCCATGCTGTTAAACACAGCTTCTAAGCCAAATTTATGTTGGATGTTCGTATAAAGACTCTTCATATCTAAAGTAATCCAAAACATGTTCTCATTCCAAATAACTGATTTAATTTTTTCCAAAAAATCAAAAGAATCTTTGATGTAAGAGGGAAGACAGGCAGCTTCTTTCAATAATACTTTATGTAACACAACACCTAAATTATGTAAAAAGTACTTCCTAGCAGACACAATAGTTCTACCTGGTGGTTTATTAATATTTTTGTGTAATTTGGGGAGACAATAAAAATAAGCACTACTGGTATCACTTAGGCAAAGTTTCTTCTTTACATCATTCTCAGACCAGAAACCCAACCGTAAACCTCTTTGAATTAGATTCTCATATTTAATTTTTGCCTGTTCAATACTATCCTGATGAGCTATACAATACACTGTTTCATCTCCTAATAAATCCCAACACATTTCCAAATATTGTGTGTAATGCATAATCACAATCTTATTGCCTTTGTCCGAGGGCTTTATGACCAATTCTGTTTGTTTAGAAAAATTTCTCAATTCTTGCCATTCTATTTTAGACAAGTTATATGTGACTGAATTCCTATCAAAATGTTTTAATTCAAACTCTAATTCAAAATCTAGCATTGCATGTAATTTTTTAATGCCATCATTGCAGCATGGAGGCATAAACGTACTTTCTGTTTTAATGCCTGAGGTATCTATATACCTCTGTTCAAAAAATTCACTGTCACAAGAAATAAAAGATTCTTCTGTCTCTGAATCACTCTGTTCTAACACATTTCCATTAGAATTACTATCCATAACAAAGTTTTAGATGTTAAAACATTGAAATAATACCATAAATGTAACTTCCTGATGAAACTATATAATTCTGTTTTACATTCATATATTTTAGGAAGTACTGTAGGTACAAATTTCAATCCGTGATTTAAAACAGAAAGAAAGTGTTCAGAAATATTACAGCCTGACAAATTAATCACATTTTTGCTAAGTAGTTCGAAATTAGTACCATCTTGTTCTTTTATTGTCTCTCCACGGTCTTTGTGGACCATTCCTGTAATGCTCCTGCTCGCCAAAACCTCTTTTCCGTTGTTGACCAAAGTTTCCCGCATTCCGAAACTGTTCGGGAAAAAAATGGCGATTAGCTGGAGAAGGTAATTCCGGATACTCGCTAGCCTCCCTTGCGTGCATGAAATTGTCCATGTTCTGATTGGGTGTCATCACGCTCGAAGTACTATCACGTCTCTGGCCATTCTCAATGGGTTGATTCGTTGTCTGAGCCGATGTACGAGACCGCTGATTGGCTCGAAATAGGTACACATTGCCCTTTTCAAAATCTCTTAAGTCTCTCTGAATTTTGTACATTTTCTGATCAATAATTTTCTTTTCCAAGCCATTAACTTTTTCTTGAATGCCTCTAAGACAGGAATCAAGTCTGTTCCTGTCTAATGCAGTAACTAGACTATTACATACTGCATTAATGTCTTTCTTTAGGTTCACCAACTTAATATTATCTCGTTCTATTTGAATTTTAATCCATTCTCTTGAGCATTGATGGGCTGCACATTCCCATCTCGTCTGAAAAGATTTATCCAGCTGACATGTTGAATCAAAAGGCTCAGACGGGAATTTCAGTGCCCTGAGCCCTCTAGGTATAATGTCTAGTTCGAGATATCTGGATAAACTGTTAATATTATAGTATGTAGCTGTTTCTTTACTCATTAAATTAGTCAGTTTAGAAATGGTAGATTTAACTTCAATAGGAACATCCATGGAACGCTTACCAATATTCGCAAAAGGGTTGTTAGAACGTTTACTTCTTGTTTCAGCGAGGAAGCGCTCCCATGCTGGAATATCCCCAGTATTCTCAGTACCTGTTGTTCTCTCTACCCGGTCATAATTCCGGTCTGAATTAGTATTGAAGAACCCATCTAGTGTTCGCTGGGAACCACCTCCATTGTCTTCTCTGAAAATTCTTGGTACATTTATGGCTGGATCACTGGCCATGGATAGTAAACAGCAACAAACAAACTAAAACTGGAAAAGTTGATTCAGCATGACACAGAAACACCAACCAGGATCCAAAACAGGTTTATTATCTTCAAACTCTAGCGCCTCGGCCACTGTAAGCCTTCAAGGAGTAAAGTTTCAGTAACATAGCACAATATATATAGTCACACCAATCAATCAATAAAACTATTATACAATTAAATAATAAAATTACTCAATTAAATCACATTTTTCCAACAGCATTCTGTGTTTAAGCCTCTAGGTAATAAAGTGCCAAACTTTAAAATAAAAACAGTTTCATACTTTAAAAGTAGTTTTGCCACAACTGCAACATCAGACTCTAACTTTGCTATCTGTTGTAAAATAGTTGCTTTTAAAGTGTCAGTGCTACCATTATGAAATTCATAAAAATGTTGAGCCAAAGGGCTCTCCATTTTTTATTTTTTATGTCCCTAAGATGTTCTAACAGCCTGACTTTAAACATTCTTTTAGTTTGCCCTATATAGAACTTATGGCATCCACATGTGATTGCATAAACCACCCTATTAGTTCTACAAGTGTATGAACCACTTGAATAAAATGGTAAATTATTAATATTAGAAAAAGTTCTATATACAAATGGGCAAGCCTGACATTTCCTACATGGGAAAGTACCTATACTAGATGGTTGAAGTGGTATTTTATTTCCTGGATTAAAAAATTTTGTTCGTACCACCATATCCTTAATATTCTTACCTCTTTTATAGGAAAAAATTAATTTTTTCATTTTTAAATTACTTAATTCATCATAATTCTCTAAAAACTCCCAAAAATGCAATATTTTATGTTTTATCATATCACTACATACATTGTATGTGGACACTACAAATAAATTATTATCCACCTGACTTTCTCTATTGATTGTATAACTATTAATAATCTTTTTCTTATTGTACCCATCATATCTCATATTTATGATTTTTTCTATATCAGCATCCACTAATTTACTATCATAATTTCTGTTCAAAAACATCCTTTTAGTTGTTTGAATTTCCTTATAAAACACTTCATCATTACGACATAACCTAGAAATTCTTAAAAATTCACCATATGGCAATGCTCTAATAATGTGTGCAGGATGACAGCTAGTTGCTTGTAAAAAATCATGTGGGTCCCCAAATTTCCTGTATAAACTTGTAATTATAGGCAAACCGACAGTACCTTGTAAGTTAATATCTGGAAAGTTTACTGACTGCCCATAGTGTAACCCATCAAAATTAATTTTGAATCTATTGATTTGGATTGGTACTGTACCATGATGCCTCACACCCCAAACATCAGCATGATATTGTACTAGAATGCCCTATGCCCCATTATCAGTATGGTACTATACTAGAATGCCCTACACCCCAAACACCATTATGGTACTGTAACAGAATGCCCTACACCCAATTATCAGTATGGTACTATACTAGAATGCCGTACATCCCAAACATCATTATGGTACTGTACTAGAATGCCCTACACCCCATTATCAGTATGGTACTGTACCAGAATGCCCTACACCCCATTATCAGAATGGTACTGTACCAGAATGCCCTATGCCGCATTATCAGAATGGCACTGTACCAGAATGCCCTACACCATAAACATCATTATGGTACTGTACCAGAATGCCCTACACCCCATTATCAGTATGGTACTAAACTAGAATGCCCTACACCCCATTACCAGTATGGCACTGTACCAGAATGCTCTACACCCCATTATCAGCATGGTACTATATCAGAATGCCCTACACCACAAACATCTTTATGGTACTGTACCAGAATGCCCTACACCCCAAACATTAGAATGGTACTGTACCAGAATGCCCTACACCCTAAACATCAGAATTGTACTGTACCAGAATGCCCTACACCCCAAACATCAGAATGGTACTGTACCAGAATACCCTACACCTTATTATCAGTATGGTGCTGTACCAGAATGCCCTACACCCCAAACATCAGAATGGTACTGTATCAGAATGCCCTACACCCCAAACATCAGAATGGTACTGTACCAGAATGCCCTACACCCCAAACATCAGAATGGCACTGTACCAGAATGCCCTACACCTCAAACATCAGAATGGAACTGTACCAGAATGCCCTACACCCTATTATCAGTATGGTACTGTACCAGAATGCCTTACACCCCATTATCAGTATGGTACTGTACCAGAATGCCCTACACCCCAAACATCAGAATGGTACTGTACCAGAATGCCCTACACCCCAAACATCAGAATGGCACTGTACCAGAATGCCCTATACCCCAAACATCAGAATGGTACTGTACCAGAATGCCCTACACCCTATTATCAGTATGGTACTATACCAGAATGACTTACACCCCATTATCAGTATGGTACTATACCAGAATGCCTTACACCCCATTATCAGTATGGTACTGTACCAGAATGCCTTACACCCCAAACATCAGAATGGTACTGTATCAGAATGCCCGACACCCCATTATCAGCATGGTACTGTACCAGAATGCCCTACACCCCAAACATCAGAATGGCACTGTACCAGAATGCCCTACACCCCAAACATCAGTATGGTACTGTACCAAAATGCCCTATACCCCATTATCAGTATGGTACTGTACCAAAATGCCCTATACCCCATTATCAGTATTCTACTGTACCAGAATGCCCTACACCCCAAACATCAGTATGGTACTGTACCAGAATGCCCTACACCTCATTATCAGTATGGTACTGTACCCCAATATCAGTATGGTACTGTAGCAGAATGTCCCACTTCTCAATCATCAGGATGATACTGTACCAGGATGCCCCATTTCTCAAACATCAGTATGGCATTATACCAGAATGTTCCACTCCCCAAACAACAGTATGTTACTCTAACAGGATCATCTTATCTCCTCTCTGTCATGCTTTGATGACTGAGGGGGGGGGGAGGAGACATCTGTTTTTACACTATTTCAGTGGACCACAGCTGGAATCCCAGATTATACGCTATAGCACAGTTGTTTAAGTATCACTGAAAGGATTATACTCTGTGAAATGAAATCCCAGTTATGATCCGAGCATTTTACAACAGTAATTCAGGAGTCAATGTTATGAAACCAAAATAGGGAACATTTACAGGAAGAGTGACTGCAGTTGGTGCATAGGGATGAAGCTATGATCTATAGTTGCTGTAGTACAGGGTTTGATTCCTTCTGATCTGACTTGCCTTCTATGTGACCTTAAACAAGTGAGTTAACCAGGCACTGCACCTGGGTTCCCCTTAAACTGGGACTGTTTGCCCAGTGGGTTGACTTTGTTGACAAATGTGTGTTATTATATCCAACATTGTCATCCTGTGAATTATTGTTGAAAACTGTTTTATAACCTTGCCAGTTTTCAACTTACAATAGAAAACAACTTCTTATCAGACTAGTTCCTAAATATAACACATTTCAAAAATCATATTAAGGGCATTGTTGGAACAAGACAAAATGTCATAAACAATTTACATTCAATGTAAGATGCAGATGAAATTCAAGCATATGTCATTATGAAATTGCTTTTAATTTTCCTTAAACCAGATGTTAGGAATGTAAATAATGAAGCACTGAAGCCTTCATTGCCTGTACTGCAATTACATATTATTCAAGAAAAATCTACTGCTTTCTACTCCCCAGACTCAAGGGTAAGCATATGTCATAGGATCATAGGATCATAGGAGGCTTCTAGGCTAACTGCCCTACAACCTTTTTAAGCCTAGCCATTCATGTCCCAATGTTCCCATTTATTAGTGTCCACAGACTAGGCACAGGTGACAAGCCGGGGTGAATTTGTGATTTCCCATCTGTTGGTCCAAATTGTGTTTGAATAGGCTTAGGAAAAAGCTGTGCTTCACATGAATGGGGGGGGGGTCTACTCCCGAGAAGGGGCAATCTCCAGGACACATACCTGAGCCTACAACATGTTTTATTTATTTCACTGACAAGGTTTTGATCCTATGATCAGGTAATTCTAGTGCTGTTTGTCTTGCAGATGTGCAGCAGCTCCATCAGGGCTGGACTGGAGAATGCCTTGTAGGCCACGCATAGATTACCCATCAGTAGTCTGTAGGTGACTGAGTACATGGACATGGACAGGGTTTTGAGGCAGACTGCATAGGACATATTATTTACACATTGTATTCCTTTAGTGAGGAAACTCTGTGGCCCTCCAGCTATTTCAAGTGCCTGGTCAGGTACATGCCAAACAGTGCATTTACTCAATTATTGGTCTACTTAGAGTTGAATATAGTAGAACTATGATCACCTTAGATCTGGATGCCATGCTCTTACTTATAATTTGTGCCCCATAGAAGGATTTTCTCAACACCATGGACACATGATGATCAAAGTTCAAGTTACTATCAACCTGAGCAAATAAATCTCTTACCACTGGCTCTACTCTTAAGGGAGTGTTATCAATGATGTAATTTACAGGGATGGTCATCTTCTCAAAGTATATTTTTGGTATTTTTTGCATGGCTCTGGCACCAGTTATTTGTCTGTGTCGACCCACCTAAATCTTTTGGGGATTCAGTCATTGCACCTAGCTTGCAGTCATCAGGAAATCTGGTCAGCCAAAGCCCCTCTACATTTGCATTGACTTCAGATAATTGCATTCCAAACAGGAGAGCTTCCAGTACCGAGCCCTGTGAGACACCACTAGTAACAGGGCTCTTGATGGAGGTGGACTCCCCACCCTTACTTCATGCATCCTATCCAGGAGCCATTGGCCATCCATTGGGTGACATAGGAATTTAAGCCTAAATTTGTGAGTTTGTTGATAATAACCAAGTGAGGTAGTGTGTCAAATGCCTTTGCCAGGTAAAGTTTGGCAGCATGCAGTGTTTTCCCTCACCCATGGCTCTAGTGATCTTCTCAAAGAAGTCCACCAGGTTTAATAGGCATGACCTGCCCTTGACATAACCAAAACTGAGATGGGTTCTGTGTTTGAAAATTTCCTGTGTCTTTCTTTATCAGGTCCACAATAATCAGTTCCATGTCCTTGCATGTAAGACTAGTCCAACTTTTGCATCTGCAGTTCCTTGGGTCTGTTGATGGGCTCTTTTTTAGTACAGGAATGATCATTGCAGTTCTCCATTCCCTAGGTTGAAGCCTGCCTGGAGGCTGTTTTTGAATAGAGATTCTAGTGGTCTTGACAGGACATGTTTCAAGCTATTTAGGAGGCATCCTGGGATATTATCAGGGCCCAATGATGCAGTGATGTTAGCTCTGAAAAGTGCAGTAAGGACATGTTCTTTAATGATAGTTGAGGAGAAATGCTATAGGATATTTCCTGGGGGGATAAGTGGGGGTGATAGGTGGTGAAACTGGACCAGAATGTTTGGCTAACAAATTTGCTATAGCCTCTTGTTTAGTATAGGGAGATCCATTCACTATTAGTTTGGCACATGGTTGGCTATCCCCTTTAAGGTTGCATACATAACTGAAAAATGTTTTACAATTATCCTTAGCCTGGGAGGCTAATTTTGCCTAGAAGTTGGCTTTCGTGAAATTGATTAGTCCTCTGAGTTGCTTGTTGTGACTGATGACAAAGTTTTCTGTCTGTTGTAAATAGCCATTCCTATTTTTGGACAAGATTTATTTTGTTTTTTGATCAACCTATTTATACTGGGGCTCCACCAAGAGGGAGTGTTTTTGGAGTATGTCTTAAGTTTATTTCCATTTGGTGGTGAGTGTGGAAGAGAGGTGAAGAAGACAGTACAAGCAGGATGGAGTGGGTGGAGAAGAGTGTCAGGAGTGATTTGTGACAGACGAGTACCTGTAAGAGTGAAAGGGAAGGTCTACAAGAGGATAGTGAGACCAGCTATGTTATATGGGCCGGAGACAGTGGCATTGACAAAAAGGCAGGAGTTTGAGCTGGATGTGGCAGAGTTAAAGATGTTAAGATTTGCACTGGGTGTGACAATGGTGGACAGGATTAGGAATAAGTATATTAGAGGGTCAGCCCAGGTTGGAAGGTTTGGAGACAAAGCCAGAGAGGCAAGATTACGTTGGTTTGGACATGTGCTGAGAAGGGATGCGGAGTATATTGGGAAAAAGATGCTAAGGATGAAGCTACCAGGTAACAGGAAAAGAGGAAGGCCTAAGATAAGGTTTATGGATGTGGTGAGAGAGGACATGCAGGTGGTTGGTGTGACAGAGTAAGATGCAGAGGACAGGAAGAAATGGAAACAGGTGATCCACTGTGGTGACCCCTAACGGGAACAGCCAAAAGAGGATGATGGTGCTACTGTTTTGGTGTAGTTATTTAAATGCTTATACAGGGTTTCTGTAAACACTTCTGCATAGGCCACTGTGTTCTCTGAGTTTTAAGGGGGGCTGTAATTTAGCTACGCCATTTCTTAATAGGATTTAGTTACACTTGGAACATTTCTTAAAGCTCCAGGAGTTTTTTGGCAGTTTGGGATTTATATTTATTTCTAGGGTGACTGCTTTATGATCTGATCTGAGCAGTGTGGACATTACACTATGTGGTGTGCAACATTCCTTCATATTTGTGAATACCAGATCCAGGATATTTGTACCCCTAGTAAGCATGCAGACTAGCTGTTCCAGGATGTTTGCATTGACAAAATCCAGGATTCTTTAAGCCTGCATGTTAGTGATTGTGTTTGTATCCCAGTCTATGGTGGGATAGTTGAAATCATTCATGAGTATGATGCTGGGCTGAATGGTGAGTAACTCCAGTACATTTCAAGTATGTGTTATGGTCATTCTGAGTCATAGACATGGACCTATAGCTAGGAAGGATATGGTATGGGACTTTACCTATAGTTAGCTGCACATGGAGTAACTCAAGCATGTCGTATTATTTGACTAATCCTGAGGTGTTTACTTTTTATGTAGACTGATCCACCTCCACCACTTGTCCCTTTCTGTGCAGTAGCTGGGCTAAATGCTTGGAAGGCATTATAGCCTTGCACTGCCAGGGTGCCTTCTACAGCTTTATACCATGTCTCAGTAACTACACCGATGTCATCATTCTCCAGGGTGAGGAGTGCTTTCAGGGTATGGAGCTTCATACTAAGACCACTAGCACTGAGAAGTAACACCTTTAGTTTATCATGAGTAGAATTTACTATTTCTGAAGGTTTATCAGATTGGCATTGCCTAATGTATTGGCCAATATCTGAAAGCTTAGTTGGGACAGGTGCAGACCATGATTGGGAAAGCAGCTTGGTCTGTCAATCCTGTCCTCCCAAGTAGACAATTATTGGACCCCATTAGAATGACACCAGTAACTAAGCCAATTGTTAAAGTCTATCATCTTCTGTTTATATTGTTGTATCATGCCTGGAGAAGGTAGAGTGCTAGGCTCATACCTGCCTTTGACACATAATCTGAAAACTCTATCATGACTCTCTTCATATAGTCCAGGAAGGTATGTCACAGGTCATTAATACCAACATGGACTATGACAGAGTCATACTAGTAGTTGTGGTCAATGTACTGACTGCATGCGTGATCTGGCAGATCGTTGCCCCAAACAGGCAACTGATCATGACTGTCTCCTTGCTCAGCCTGGTTGGGGGGGGGGCATCAGTGTGTCTCACAATAGAGTCTCCAATGACCAATACATTGTTTTGTGTGGTAGTTTGCCTTAAGGGCTTTGAGGCTGAGAGTTTGTGAGATGTGGTTGTATGCGTCCTGGGGAGTGTTGTCTTTGAAGAGTGTTTGGAAGGTTGTATGGGAGGCCTTTGAGGTTTGCGCAGATTGCATTTAAGAGCCTCAGTATATGTGAGTTTGTGTCTGATCCATAGTAGGTGCAAAGACTGTGTGTGTGTGTGTGTGTGTGTGTGTGTGTGTGTGTGTGTGTGTGTGTGTGTGTGTGTGTGTGTGTGTGTGTGTGTGTGTGCGTGTGTGTGTTACTGGCAACCTGTTTAGCGATAGAAGCATATGTATGCAATAGCTTTGCCTCCAAAGACATAGTGTAATTATATCTCTCAGATACCGTGTTAGTCAGCTTAAGAATAATATGGTTGTCAGTAAACATGAGACAAAACTGATAACCATTTGAAATGTCAGGGCCCGCAATAGTGAGTTCTGAAATACAGAGACTGAATGGCTGAAAGAACAGACTTACCAAGATGCCATTTCTCAGAATATCCTTTTTTTCCTAAACATGGTGATCTTGGAGTTGGTATATATAAGTTTAGGGGGTGTGGGGAGCTAGACCCCCTCCCCCACAAAAAGAAGTTTAAAAGAGAAGAGCGATTTTGAAGATTTGCTCTTCTGTGTTTTTAGTCTTTTTTTTTCAGCTTGCTGGTACTTAGCATTTCAAGAGGACGCTAACAATTTTATATTATCTCAGGATGCTCACTCCAGCAGACTAGCCCCAGACGCAGTAGGAAAGTGCGCACCCATGGCTGGGTATCATCTTGTTTTTGTGATATATGAGGGGCAGTGCATGAGGGGTTTGTAACTAACTAAATTAGAAGTTGTTGGATTGAGGGGAGATGTCTAGCACTGATATAACAGAACACTTTTGGGGGAATGCTTTCCAGAAGGCAAACTAGCTGCTCTACATTCAGCTAGACACTTGAGAAAATACCTGATGAAGTTTTATATGGAAAATGAGATCTCTAGGTGAGTGCATCTGTACAGGACACTGCAAACCACATATTGGGAATATATTATTGCAAAACCATGAGTACTTACTACATAGAAGTCACCCCGGTTTGTCATCTACATCTGTAATATACAGAGGCAATATGTAAATGTTTCATCTCTCCAGCCCCTGCTTGTAAATATTTCACCTGCAAAGCCCCTGCTTACACAATCAGGGGGACCAGACTTGTCAGAGATTTGGGATGCATGGCTGGGCTTAAAAGGCTGCAGATGTTATTAGCCTAGTACAGACATATGAACCTGTAAACCCAAGTGCCTAGTTTTACCCTTTATACTTACAGACATAACAGAAGCTGTGGTATGTGGTTTAAAGAGCCAGACACAAGTGTTTAGTAAAATTCTACATTTTGTTGCAGGAGTTTAGTTTATGTTTTGGCCATCATTATTCAGATCGGTACACATAATATGGCAAAAATGACAAATTTTACTTTTGATTGATACGGTCAGCTGGTGCAATGTGTTCTGTTCAGTATACTGTCTGTGTTCTTTCCAAAGTGGCTTCATTATATAACATTACCTCAGTGGTTGTGGTACCCTGTTTAGTGTGTACCCATATGTCATTAAACTGTAAAATTATGTCTATTTCATCCACCTGCTGGGTGTCACAATAGGTATAGTAACCACTGCTGGCATCTTTGTTCATTGAAACATCTCCATATCTCCACATATTGCTGTTGCCAAAAGTTGCATGCCTGCATCTCACAGGATTCGTGTACATTAGCCACCATTCATGATTCTGCCATCCCCATGGTTATAAATATGGCTCTCGCAGATTGGTCAGATACCATGAATAGAATTCAATTGAACAGGCTCATAGTGGTCAGTTGTTTCTGAGATGTCTACTGTTTGCTTGCATAAGGTGGTTTTGGCAATCATTAGGATATGTTTTGCATAGATATTATACTTGATTAACATAAACTGTTATGTAATCATAATATTTCTTGCTATTGTATCTTGACTCTGCTTGTATATTATCTGATGTAGATCAAAACAGAAGCATTTTGCAATGCTACCTCCTTCTTTTGTTACCTGGTTGTACAAGATGATATTTTACAATCTTTATATTAAATCATCTTCGTTCCAGTACCTGAAATGGTTTACTGTTTTTTACCAATAAGGAATTCTTATCAAAACTATGATGCCACTCATGCCTGTGTCATTTGTTTCAAATCAACCATAGATATATATATGTGTATATATATATATATATATATATATATATATATATATATATATATATATAGTTTCACTTCAGTATACCGAAATACTGAAATACCGAACGTTATATATGGCCAAGAACATGTTATCGAAATTTCAGTATTCCGAAATACTGAAGTGCTGAAAATAAATAAATACAAGGTTTCTGCAGGGGGGGGGCTTGACTCCCTGCACCCCCTCACTTAAATATAGCATCCCCGTGATTGCACGATAGCGGGGACACACCAAATCTCCTGTTTATAGATATATATATATATATATATATATATATGTATATAGAGAGAGAGAGAGAGAGAGAGAGAGAGAGAGAGAGAGAGATTAGATATCTAGATAGGTAGAACCTATATCCATAGATATAGATCTATCGATATCTATGGTTATGACATGATCTATCTGACAAATTCAGTGAGTAGTAAAATAATATTATTTATGTTGCTATAACAAAAGAAAAAAAAATAATTTTTAAAAAAAAGTAATATCTTGTGCAATTGTAAATGTTATTAAAAATAGTTGGTACAGCGGTTGTGTTGTTGCCTCACAGCAAGAGGTTCTCCCGTTCGATTCTCAGCTAGTGTGCGGGGAGTGCCTTCTGTGTGGAGTCTGCATGTGCTCCCCATGATTGAGTGGCCTCCGAAAGACATGCGTGAATGGGCGTGCCTTCACTGAAGGTTGGGCATCAGGCTGGCAACTCGGCACCATAAAAATCGACTGCCAGTCATTAGCAGACCGGAGTTCCGCTGTGGCGACCCCTAACCGGGAAAAGCCGAAAAGACAAACATTAAAAATAGCTTTCATAAGGGCAGGCCATCACCAACAAATTCAAGAATACTCTTATTTCCTTACATTTTATGCTACTTGACCTGTCAAAATATAGTAAATGTCTGGATGTCAGGGAATGTTGTCAAAAAAGTTTATTTATATTTAACTATGTGGTGTGATCAGATTCAGCCTAGCAGAACTGTCTGGTTAGGAAACTTACTCAGTCACACAACAGGTAAATAAACCCTGGACCACAGGGAGTAGCTCATGGCCTTAATCCTCTGAATTTACTGCTAGACTTAACAATTCATAGATTTAGTACTCGGTGCTAATCTTAAGCCATCAGATGGATATCCCTCTCTCTCTCTCTCTATATATATATATATATATATATATATATATATATATAAAACCATTTGTAGCTGCTAGAAGCTATTAAACTGCAATATCTCAAAAAAAAATCAGTATTAAGTCAACAGCCATTTGTTTAAGATTAGCAACCCAATCCTCAACACAGTTTGCCAGTAAACGTTTAGCCAGACAGTTTTATCTATAAAAGATCTCAAACCCATAAGGCAGGAGCTGTTTTCCAAGTATTCTCATTACTAGGCAGATTAATTCCAAGGTTACCATGCTTCGGAATAAACTACATTAAGGATTTTGGAGATTTATTATCCTTTGAATAGTTTGTAAGCAAATAACACTGGGAATAAAGATTTTTGTGAAAGTCACATTCTATCACCTTAGGTGATAACATAGATGTTTGTAGCCTATCCTTAAGCTTCCTTAATTCCTGACTCTAGCCTAGTCTTTCTAAACTCTACCCCTGAGTCCTAACTGTAGAACAAATATTATACTGTGAGCACCAGTTTCCTCTATGTATATATTAGACACTTTTTTCACTTTGAGTGCAGAATTTTGAAAAAAAACTTATAATGAGTTTGAACTTTTAGCCTTCAACGTGATGAATCTCAAACTCTGTACTCTGTAAATATGTATCTAGTAGTAGTGTACTGTTTTCTAAACTTGTAGCCATGTTATTGGTGCTAATCATCCATGTATTTTTATTAGCTTAATGGACTTAATCTCCCTGGGCCTCTACTGAAAATGGACATGTATCCAGTTGGACTAGCCTGGTCAACAATTGTAAAATAAAATAAATAAATAAATAAATAAAATATCACATTGACATTTCTCTGCAAGCCTATGTTTGGTGCCTGTATAAATGAGGCACACGTTTACACATTTTTGTTATTTCTCAGTAAATGCCTCAAGCAACTGTATGTTGATATTCAGGCATCTGATGCACTTGCCCTTGCCAGTAAAAGGGGTTTTCAAATAGAAACTTTTATAAATAAATATCAATGAGTTTTTAGCTCTGATTTCATGTCAGCTTAACTCACTCTTGTTATAATTTGCCTAACTTCTGGGTAATGATGGTTTTAATTTTCTAGCTTAACACACACACCCATGCAAGTACACACACACACACACACACACACACACACACACACACACACACACACACACACACACACACACACACACACACACACAGTCTCTGCACCTACTATGGATCAGACACAAACTCACATATACTGAGGCACACACACACATATGTCCTTAGTATGTATTGCAGTTTCCTCCCTGAAGAGACTTTATATTATCTATTCTTTATATTCTCAGCCTTAATATAAACTGAATAGAACTGATCTTTGCAGCCTGTCACATTTTTTTAAATATTTAATTGAAATTGTAGATGCAAAAATAAATACATTAACATAATAAAACAAATAAGTATTTACACAAGTGTCTACATCAATTCTTGCTACATACATTACAAAAATTGATTAAACAGCCATAAACTGACCATAGAACATTACTAAAAATGTCTCTATTAATGAGCTCAGTTTTATCCAGTAATTATATTCTGTGGTTATTTTGTTTGTTTTCAGTTTAATACAAGACATTTCTTTATGACACACAACAGAGACAGTATTTACAATTTCTGTAAAATGAAAGCGTAACCTCACACACACAACCCATTCGGGATGTATCTCACCCGACATCTGCAGCAATTGGAGAGACCCCAAAAGTTCCTCACCAAAAGGATAAAGGGACTCCAAAATCTGTCATATGCTGCCAGATTGAAGAAACTCCAGCTCTATTCAGTCGCATACCGTCTGCTCAGAGGTGACATGTGCCTGACATACAAGGCCATGTCCAACCCGGAATTAATGGACATGCTCCACCTCAAAAAATCCAAATCCACCAAAACCACTAGAGTAAGCGACTTAAACCTTAGCACGAATATAAATAGGACGTGCTGGAGGGATAGATTTATCACTCAGAGACTCCCTATGCTGTGGAATAAAATCCCGGTCCATGTGAGGCAGAGCACCTCGCTGACTCTGTTCAAGAGAAATCTAGACCTGTGGATGGGAGATCGTAGGTTTACCCCGGGAATCATCTCTGGGTCACTGCTGGACAGAGGCACAACAAACTAATGGGCACAGTATTTTTTCATATAAGGGGTGGCGTAAGCCACAATAATTTGGGCTAGGCTTATAAATGCCTTAGGGCAGATAGCCTAGTATAAACCTATGAACCTATGAACCTATGAACCTCACTTTTGCAATTCTTTGTCACCGTTTTCCTGCCTCTTGTTAATAATCTCTAGAGAACTGTGAATTAAGATTTGGGATGACATCCAGGAATTGCAGCAATAAACAACACCAAAGATTTGGTTAATATAAATTCATCAGACCACAATGCTTGATAAGAACATTGAATATTTTTTTCAAAAAAAATGTAAAGCTTTGCAGCCATAAACCATATGTTTTCAATATGATTTGATTAAGGATTTGTACCTCCAATAACCAATATCTTCTTTTTTGGATATAACTTCACTTCTGTGTGGAGTAATTAATGATTTGTCAAGAAATTTCCAAGAAAATAATTTTCTAAATAAAGATGATGTACATTTTTGAGGATATTAAAATCATTTTTATCTGTTGTAATTAAAGCTGAGCCCCTCGTTTGGAGACCATGAAACTAACAGTTATCTTTGATATAAAAATTATCATATTCTTATTTATGTTACATATTTTGGAAAAATATGATCTTCCTGTCTCACTGTTTATTTTGATATTATTTAGAAAATCAAGAATAGGTTGATATATTTTTTAATTGCATCTGAAGTTAATTCAACTTTAGATATTAAGAACAGTCTATCGATTTATATTGTAAGCCAGTTTCCCCTATACACATTATATTTACCCATTAAATAGTCTGTTTTAAATTAAGGTAAAAGTTCCTGCAAAAAGCACTGGCAAAAAAGTTCCCACGGTAAAAAATATCTGCAATATGACATAAAGTTACCTTTATGAACTTTTCACAGTCTTTTCACGGTCTTTGTAAATAGTGAAAAGTGTCCTCGGTTCGCTATAGACCGTTAATACGGCATGCAGGAACCAAACCAAACAAGCCAGATACAGAGCAAATTTGCCATTGAAGAATGAGTTTACCTCCGTTGTAACTTCGCTGTTTATCTGCAGCTAACAAATGTTTAAATCCTTCCGTTGCTCCGCTATACAAAGCCGTGCTCTAACAACTCTGAAAGCTGGAAACTGGAGTAAGCCAAATGGCGTGTAGAAACCAAGGTCTGTTCAGACCAGAGGATACCACCAAGTCTTCTATGTGATAAGCGTGACAAAACGCTGTAATAGAACAGTTCAGGTCTATTCAGACCAAACAGCAACAGCATGAAACAATGCCAAATATAATTCAAATCGTATTCACGACAAAAGCAAATAATCCCAGAGATTCTTAAAAATGAATTTATTGGATCCTCTGACTAACATGGTAGCGCTTTACGCAACAAGTGCTTTCAAACCAACAATTAATCCTTTATAAACACACCTTTTATACTCATTCATTAAATTTTGGCGGTTAAAATACTTCACCATTTAAAGGAGTATAAAATATATAGTTTTCACAATATTTATATTTGTGAATACAGTTATTAAATAGTCTTTTGTCTTTTATTAAATGTTATAGCATGTATAATGAAAAAGTAAAATGAATAAAAATAAAATATTAATGAATTTGTATAAATATATAAATGTATGTAAAAAATGCGTGATAGTGCATAGATATCTTAAAATAAATTGTTATTGTAACAATTTATTTTAAGATATCTATGCACTATCACGCATTTTTTACATACATTTATATATTTATACAAATTCATTTAATATTTTTATTTTTATTCATTTTTCTTTTTCATTATACATGCTATAACATTTAATAAAAGACAAAAGACTATTTAATAACTGTATTCACAAATATAAATATTGTAGAAAAACTATATATTTTTTATACTCCTTTAAATGGTGAAGTATTTTAACCGCCAAAATTTAATGAATGAGTATAAAAGGGCGTGTTTTATAAAGGATTAATTGTTGGTTTGAAAGCACTTGTTGCGTAAAGCGCTTACCATTGTTAGTCAGAGGATCCAATAAATTCATTTTTAAGAATCTCTGGGATTATTTGCTTTTTGCCGTGAATACGAGTTTTTGAATTATATTTGGCATTGTTTCATGCTGTTTGCTGTTTGGTCTGAATAGACCTGAACTGTTCTATTACAGCGTTTTGTCACGCTTATCACATAGAAGACTTGGTGGTATCCTCTGGTCTGAACAGACCTTGGTTTCTACACGCTATTTGGCTTACTCCAGTTTCCAGCTTTCAGAGTTGTTAGAGCACGGCTTTGTATAGCGGAGCAACGGAAGGGATTTAAACATTTGTTAGCTGCAGATAAATACAGCACGAATTTACAACGGGAGGTAAACTCATTCTTCAACGGCAAATTTGCTCTGTATCTGGCTTGGTTGTTTGGTTTGGTTCCTGCATGCCGTATTTACAACGGGTCTATAGCGGAACCGCAAGGACACTTTTCACTATTTACAAAGACCGTGAAAAGACTGTGAAAAGTTCATAAAGGTAACTTTATGTCATATTGCAGATATTTTTTACCGTGAGAACTTTTTTGCCAGTGCTTTTTGCAGGAACTTTTACCTTAATTGAACCAGAGGGTTCGTATGAGCTGACACCAACATTTATATTTGCTAACTTTACATATATTGACTCTATACAGTTGGTGCAATTATCGGCAAGGTGTTTTGGCTGGTTTGCTTTATATTAATTTTGTGCTATATTCTTTCTTCATTTCCTGCTAATACATTTGCCGACAGCTCTATGGCCGAATTACAAATTATAGGGAATGTTACTGATAATGTTGAACTTCCATACAATCCATCCGGCATGAAGAAATATAATTCGAAAGAAAGGTTGAAACGTTGTCTGAATGATGTGAGCAATCCGTTAATGGACTGCATTATTACACCAGTCAATAGTGAACAGCCGCTTGACACTGATGCAATGGCAAAATTAAATTCAGATTTAAATGCTCTAGAATCTGAGCTTCTCAAGCTCAAGAGACTGCAGTTACAAAGATTCCATTTTGAAACTTGTATACAAAAACATATAGTTCCAAGGGGACTCAGAATTTTGAAAATGCCAACTACAGGAAACACGTTTCCTGAGCTTCTGAGGCGCTGGCAACAGCTTAACTTGGAGACAAGCTTCAATTATATGAAACTTTTAAATGACTATTTTTTACCGGAAGAAAAGGAACTTTGTAAATCTATTGAATGCAGACAGATAGAAATGTCTAATAACTATGATGATGCACTGTTAGAATTTAAGCTTGAACATGTAATGGACAATGTTGCATTGTTTGAAAAGAGATTGCTTGAACAGAAAAAGCATAAGTTAGCCAGAGATACCTTTGATTTTGCTAATGACCAGGTATTTACTTGGCCTAGGTTCTCTGCAAACAATAATGTTAGAACACCTGGATTTCAAACACAACATCAGAAAATACATAATAATGGTTATAAACATGCAGACACTGCAGCCAAGTCTAAAGTTTATGTCTCTGATAATGCATCAAATATCAATAATATTAATGCTAGCATTTCTGATGAACAAGGTAGTACAACCAGTTCACATGTTGAAATACAGTTCATACCACCTACAGTACCTGAGAAGGATCAAGTCACAGTTGATCAAGTGACTAAACCACAGGTAGTTAGAAATAAGATTAGGACACAACAAGTGGTTTATAATGAAGGACAGCTCTCACGCCCTTTACCCATAGCAGAACAACATCAGAAAGGGAGAGAGAGATCTATGAGCAGGGGCAGACAAAAACGAAAGACCCCCAATTACGAACAGAAGGAACCTACCATCAAAAAAATGTGGGAAAGGTTAACTTAATACACAATTTGTCTAATAGACCATTAAATAAATTTGAAGAAGAAGTTTTAAATAAGGGTTTAACATTCATACCCTCTAAAAACAGTAATATATCTGATAACATTTTGAATTTAAAAATGTTCACTCGTAACCTACAGTTAAAAGTTATGTTTAATAACAAAACATCTACTCATATCCCCACCAGGTTTAAAAAACCTAGTTTGATGATACCATCTCTACATCCTATTATAGATGTTTTTGGTAAGGCGGTAGAAAAAGATCTTTATTACATGCATGACAGCAATATTAAACATTCTAAGCATAATTTGTCTTACAAGCAATCTCAAGCCTTAAAAGATTTAATGTCAGACAACAATATAACAATTAAACCTGCGGACAAGGGGGGCCCCATTGTGATATTTAATAGAACAGATTATATAGGAAAAATGTTGAATTTACTGGGAGACTTTGAATATTATCAAATAATAACCAAGTTGGAGGTTACAAAAATTATAACTAATATTTATGATAACCTTGAAGACATGTGTAAAATGGGTTTGATGGATTTACAACTTTATAATTTTTTAATAGTTGAGGACCCAGTAACACCTATTATTAAGGGTCTCCCCAAAATCCACAAAGATGAACTCAACCCACCCATGAGACCCATTGTCTCAGGGCGAGGATGGGTTACAGAAAACATTTCCTTTTATATAGAGAAAATATTACATCCATTTTTAGATAAGCATGATATAATACTCTTAGATTCTAAGAATTTCTTATTAGACTTTTATGAGGCTACTAAGAATCAACAAGATAATAACAATTTATTGCTAGTAACTATGGATGTTAAATCTTTGTTTACCAAGATTCCTAATGATTTGGGTCTGGAATTTTTGCATAACTACCTTATGCTTCATTCAGGCTTTACACCAACTAAGATTGATTTTTTATGTACTCTTATGGAGCTTGTCCTTGATAGCAATGTCTTTCTATTTGAAGAGAAATTTTATTTGCAAAGGAATGGCGTAGCTATGGGCACACCCTGTGCCAATAGCTACGCCAACCTAGTAATGGCCTATTGGGAAGAAAATATGCTGTATACACTGAGAAGTTACACGAAACATGTAATATTTTACAAACGTTTCGTTGATGATCTTTTTTTCTTGTGGCAAGGTGATGTTCAGGAATTATTAGATTTTGAGAAAGAGGTGAATATGCTGGTAGACTTTCTTAGTTTCACCATGGAATATTCAGTAAACTGCATTTCCTTCTTAGACATACAGATATGGCGTTTGCCAGATGGGACATTTAACACCGGTATGCATAGAAAGTCTTGCCATAGGAATAATCTGTTAAATAGAGACAGTATGCACCCCCCACATGTATTCAGAAATATTTTAAAAGGACAGGGAATGAGGGTATCTAGGTTAAACTCCAATACAGATAATTTTAAAAATGAAATAGATTTATTAGCAATTAGATTCAGAGAAAGGAACTATAAAAATGATGAAATTAATGATGCCATATGCAGAGTTAAGGAACTAAGGCAAGGTAATGCAGTCCCCATTTTCTCTGAGGATGGCTATAATGAATATAGACACAATAACCAGCAAGTTTCAACCCAAGACCAAAATTTTATTAGATATACATTACATTATACAATGGATGCCCACGTTATCAAAGAATGTATTACTAAACATTGGGGGATCCTTCAGTTAGACCCAGAGATCTCACGATTTATAAATGACTATCCTAGTTTTGCCTACAAAAATAAGCAAAATTTATATAAACTGCTCTGCTGTCATGATTATACCAAACAGAGTGATTCAGGTTTAGTAGGTACCATCCCATGCAATGGTTACAATTATTGCTGCTATATATCAGACCAGTGTATTTTTGTTCATCCGGTTACAGGTGAAATACTTTATTTGAAAGTTCATGCTACTTGCAGAACTAAACATTTGGTCTATTTAGCTAGATGTGTCTCCTGTAGTTCCTTTTATATTGGGAAAACTGATAGAATGTTAAAGGAACGTATTAGGGAACATCTATACCAAATTAGGATAGAATCACAAGTAAATGCCCTATCCAAACACATTCTTAGTACAGATACTACACACAGTTTTCTCTTTTCAGTTTTGCAAGTTTTACAACCAAGTATAAGAGGGGGTGATGTTAAAAACACCACCGAGACTGTAGAAGCACAATGGATCATAAAAACCAGGGCACACTGTCCTCCGGGACTCAATGACAGGGTTCCTTTGAAACCTATGTTAAAAAATAGGAGACAAAGACCAAAATGATGGTGTTTAGATTGTTACATGTAAATCAATTGCCCATGTAGCAATATTGTGAACTTTCTAAATGTATTTCTTTAGAAGCAGTATATATATATTTTTTCACATACTTTTTATAAAAGACCAAAATGATGGTGTTTAGATTGTTACATGTAAATCAATTGCCTATGTAGCAATATTGTGAACTTTCTAAATGTATTTCTTTAGAAGCAGTATATATATATATTTTTTCATATATTTTTTATATATTTTTTCACATACTTTTTATAAATTATTAATATTATTATTGTTATTATTTTTACTTATTATTTTTATATTTTTCATCCCCATTTTTTGCAATCTACTGGATGAATAATTAATTGTTTCTTATTTATAGTGATAATAGGTTTTATGTATTATAATTGCAATATATGACATAATATTAGGTATTATATAGTATATGTTATATAATATAGTAATGCACTATGATATATACCTAGCAATTTAGATAGTTTTATTTCTTGGTAATATGGAATGTGTATGATATTCATACAATGAAATTGTTTGTAACAATTTATTTTAAGATATCTATGCACTATCACGCATTTTTTACATACATTTATATATTTATACAAATTCATTTAATATTTTTTATTTTTATTCATTTTTCTTTTTCATTATACATGCTATAACATTTAATAAAAGACAAAAGACTATTTAATAACTGTATTCACAAATATAAATATTGTAGAAAAACTATATATTTTTTATACTCCTTTAAATGGTGAAGTATTTTAACCGCCAAAATTTAATGAATGAGTATAAAAGGGTGTGTTTTATAAAGGATTAATTGTTGGTTTGAAAAAGCACTTGTTGCGAAAGCGCTTACCATTGTTAGTCAGAGGATCCAATAAATTCATTTTTTAAGAATCTCTGGGATTATTTGCTTTTTGTCGTGAATACGAGTTTTTGAATTATATTTGGCATTGTTTCATGCTGTTTGCTGTTTGGTCTGAATAGACCTGAACTGTTCTATTACAGCGTTTTGTCACGCTTATCACATAGAAGACTTGGTGGTATCCTCTGGTCTGAACAGACCTTGGTTTCTACACGCTATTTGGCTTACTCCAGTTTCCAGCTTTCAGAGTTGTTAGAGCACGGCTTTGTATAGCGGAGCAACGGAAGGGATTTAAACATTTGTTAGCTGCAGATAAATACAGCGCGAGTTTACAACGGGAGGTAAACTCATTCTTCAACGGCAAATTTGCTCTGTATCTGGCTTGGTTGTTTGGTTTGGTTCCTGCATGCCGTATTTACAACGGGTCTATAGCGGAACCGCAAGGACACTTTTCACTATTTACAAAGACCGTGAAAAGACTGTGAAAAGTTCATAAAGGTAACTTTATGTCATATTGCAGATATTTTTTACCGTGAGAACTTTTTTGCCAGTGCTTTTTGCAGGAACTTTTACCTTAATTGAACCAGAGGGTTCGTATGAGCTGACACCAACGTTTATATTTGCTAACTTTACATATATTGACTCTACACAGTTGGTGCAATTATCGGCAAGGTGTTTTGGCTGGTTTGCTTTATATTAATTTAGTCTGTTTTAAATGCTGTAGTTTCTCTAAACATTTGATTACAAAAGAACAAATCCCTGTTTTTTAAGCTTTGCATTTTTGAAAGTTAAGACTGTCTATAAAGTCTGGTGTAAATACTATACGGAATATTGTGAAACACCATGGGCTCAGTTCAAAATGGATACTGCAAGGTGTAAGCCTGGTGTATACTTCACAGCAAACATTTCCAATTCAGAAACAGCCCTACCATAGTGTTGTACCGCAAAGTGATACGGAGCCATGGTGGACTATCATTGTGGCTGACCACAAATATAAATGTAGTATCTTGAGGCAATAGCCTATACTACTTAACCATGTACTCGCCCTGGAAATCCTTGAAGTAAAAAATGTATGCAGCTGAATGATTCAGATAATCACTAAAAGCTGTATAAGTTACCTCAGCCATCTGTGTTAATGAACACAGCCAAAATGTGTGTGTGTGTGTGTGTGTGTGTGTGTGTGTGTGTGTGTGTGTGTGTGTGTGTGTGTGTGTGTGTGTGTGTGTGTGTGTGTGTGTGTGTGTGTGTGGCTACATATGAGAGTGTATGTAGAGAAATAATTGGTCTCAGATGCGTGCGAGCGTGTGTGTGTGTGTGTGTGTGTGTGTGTGTGTGTGTGTGTGTGTATGTGTGTGGCTACATATGAGAGTGTATGTAGAGAAATAATTGGTCTCAGATGCGTACGAGCATTTGTGTGTGTGTGTGTGTGTGTGTGTGTGTGTGTGTGTGTGTGTGTGTGTGTGTGTGTATGTGTGTAGAGGAGGGAGCAGAGGGTTGCATTTTGGACCTAATTGTGTAGAAGGGACTCTCAACCAGTCTTGCACAAGTACTTCTGCGTTATTAGTGGCTGTTTGCTTACATGTGGATGTTGATGGTTTAAAGTTGAATATTAAAACGAGTTGCATCAGTGATGTCTGTTACTTTACCCAAGTGGCAAATTTGGAGCTATAATTACCAATCCAAGAACTTTAGCCTCATGGGAAAAGAGGAGACCCCATTCCAGCAAAGCTGTCTCTTTTCTGATGGTTTCAGATCATCACTGAATGAAAGTGGAGGTCAGCTGAAAGGGAAAGAGAGGAAGAGAGAGAGAGAGACAGATAGACAGACAGAGAAAACATCTGTAAGGCATGAGTTAGCCTGATAAAGCCAATCAGGTAAATCTACTGATGAGTGAGGAGATCTCTTTCCCATGATGCAGCATTTTCACTGAAAACATATATTACAGCATTACTGAATTAAAAGACAAGAGAGAGAGAGAAAGAAAGTGTTGGGAGAGAGGGGGAGAGAGAGAGAGAGAGAGAGAGAGAGATAAACAGGATATTTTGGAAGGATAGGGAATTATCACAGGAAATACTGCTTCTCTGAAACCATTTTGTTTATTTATCTGACATTTGTTTACCAGGAAAGTCTAACTTGGATAAGATCTCATTTTCAACAGAGGCTTGCAAAGAAAAGTTCCACATTGACATACTATGGTTACATTTAAATAAAGTTATTGCAAAATTTAATACAGAACAACATATTAACTAAGTAAAAAAAATCAAGTGCAGTTAATAAAGTGTGAACATATACATACATAATGCAAATATTTGGACTGATACATTCATAACCCTTTTTCCCATTTTTAGAGATGGGGTTAGGGTGTCAAATGTGACAATCATCTAGAACCAAGGTTTACAGCATCGAGTGGCTAGCCCTGCCATGGTAATTCTTCCACACCACTCACTCTGAAACCTATGGCCAAGTTAGAGTGTCAATTCTACCTGCTACATGTCTTTAGAATGTGGGAGGAAAGTGGAGCATCCAAAGGAAACCAAAGCAAATTTAAGGAGGACATGCAGACTCAACACAGAAGGCACCCCAAGTGAGAATGAAACTGAGGAACCTCTTTCTGGGAGGTGACAACACTATATGCTGCAACAATGTGCCACCTAAATATTTGGACTGATATACCATGATGAAAAAAATAACATTGTGAATAGTTAAAAAATTCACAAGCTGCAGTTCAGGAAGATGACATTAAACACACTGAGACTGAGTACACTCTTTGGACAAGAGATGAACAGAGAACATACTTTAGACAAAATTACATCTGTCCATTATCTAAGAGATAGCTTGACTATGTTCAGAGAGAAGGAATTAGTAAGAAGCATGCTGGTGGTGGAAGGCGTGAGGGACCGGTTAACTCTGGGATAGTGCAGGAACAGAGCCAAGTCGTATTTAGGTAGTCTTTTTAGTAGTTGTTTGAAGTTGGAGAGGTTTTCCACTCCACATAATGTAAAGCACTTCTCTTACTCCATTCAAATGTAACATATCCCTCATGGAAATGGGCAACAACATGTCTTTGTTCTGTCTGTCTCCATGTTATTTCTACACAAAATATAAAAACTACCATGGGAAGGTAAGGCTAGGCTTTTTAAGACCCCTTGCAGATCAGTAACCTAGTAGGTACCTATGAACCTATGAGATAGAGAGAGAGAGATGAGTTGCAAATAAATATCAGTAATGGTCTTGAATCCCTCCCCCCACCTTGAGTGGTCTAGATTGTGCATTTTAGGAGGGCTTAGCAACATTATCACATAAATGATGCTTCTCAGCAGCTCCCTGGTTGGTAACTGATTTTTCTATATCATTTAATTATGAAGGTATTAACTTTCTATAGAAAAACAAACTAAGAGGTTTTGGTATCTTGCAGTTCTAACAACTACTATCAATAAAGGAGTACAAATGTAATTTCCAGACTCAAATGTTAATGCCTTGGTTATAATATAGATTATATGGATAGCTGTTTGCGTTTCTTTTATGTTTTCAATAGCTAAATATAGACCCACAAGTAGCACCAGTCCCAAAATGAGAAGTGGGCCACAGCCTGTTTGGTGATCCAGTCTTTTCCAGTCTCAAATGTCAATGCCTTGGTTATAATATGGATTGTTTACTACTCTATAGCATCTTCCAGAATTGACACTGTTGAGGGAAGCTGTCACCGACATGTATTGTATTCATTTTAATTCTCCTGTATGCTATACACTTCACAAAAAATGTAATTAGTGTGAGAGAAAAAAACCTCTAGGAATGTCAGCCATTCTTGTTAAAAATAGCACATCAGTTAAGTCAGTAAAATTATGAAGTCTGGCTACTGCATGCTGAAAATGAGATCATGACCTTGTATGCAGAATCCAAGACTAGACAGAAATACAGCTAGGTATGAAAATAAGCTAATTTACATGCATGTGTTAGTAATTCACCTAAATTAAGGTGTTCTTTCCTGCCTTATTATATTCTATGTACAGTCAGTCATTTCTGTTCACATTAAAATTCCTCATTTAGCAATATTATTTGATTGCAGGAAATATGTGCCTCTCTTCGAACTGAAATGGCACTAATAAAGCTTCCTATCAGCATACAATATTTAAATGTACACTATACTGCATAAATACTTCACCACTTTAATGATTTTAGACATATCTGTGTTATTTCTAGTGTCAGGGTATTAGAAGGAAGAGTGTATAATAAGTAGACCCTGATGATTTATGGATGAAGTATTTAGGCAGATATTTTGAAGTTATAAACAAATCAAGTCAAACTTACTGAAAACAAAGAATTAGCTTGTCAAGAATGATGTAAAGAGGGGAGTCACATGAATGGCTACTGCCTGGCTACTACTAGTGCTGGTCTCACCACAGCTTCATCCTGATGGGATACAATGTCCCTTTGTTTCTTCTCTCAACAGAAGCAAAAAAAGTAGTGTGTCCATGTTCGACTATAGAAAACAAAAAAATGTGAGCGGCTAAATACTGAATGTTAAACATCGAAAGATGAAAGTAGCGAACAACTACTTCTGTGAAAATAAATATCGATAAACTCTCTGAGCCAAATGCAAATTCCAAGGTAAATCATTGGATAGCAAACTGGCTCACAAAAAGAACTCAGGAAGTTAAGGTGGATGGCTCTACCTCCTCCAAAAGACCTATAACTAGTGGTGATGGGGACCATGGAGCTCTGGACCAGAAAGGAGTGGGCCGCGGAAGTCCCGATGAGAGCAGTTCTGCCCCTCTGTACCCCAGGGGTTCAGATCTTGGGCAACTTTTCATTTGCATGTACTTCTTCGAGTTCAAAGTTATAATAAGGGTTTGTGACTGACCAAGTCTGCAGATGCCTGCAAACTTGGTACTGTCATAAACTCCCCAGAGAACATTAAGATCCTCCAAGACAGCCTGTCCCAAAGAAATAGCTGGTGTCAAAACCACAGACTAAAACTAAATGCCAAGAAATGCATGATGGTATCCTTTGGCAAGCATGACTATCCTTGTAACTATCACATTGACAACATAACCCTGAAAATTGATGCAATAGTTAGGGATCTGGGAATCTATGGTGAAAATGATTTGTCCTTTTGATCATCACATAACCACTATTGTTATTAAGTTCTTTTTCATCGCACAGTTTATATCTGAAGGCATGGCATCTATGTTCAGGAATCAAATCATTCCACGGTTGTTGGCATTGATTAGGCTACTTGTGGAGTACAGTCCCCTTTTCAGTGTGTTCTTCTCTAAACTCCGGTCACAGCTGGAATGACCATAAGACTCCCCCCTAAGAAAATCAAGGGCCCGAAGCATAAAAATGATGTGGACCCCCTCGTCTCAGTATCATACAAGCTACTGAGAGCCAACCTCTGCCTTGCATATAGAGCCTCAAAAAGCCCTATCCTGTCAGATCTTTTACATATCTGTAGTTAAGCAGATAAAATAAGCCAATTATATCAAAAAATACCAAAGCCAAAAGAAATAACTGGCTCCAAGAACACATAGGTTATATCATAAATTAACTTTACTGGAGTTGGTTTAAGAACTTTATGATATAACTATAACTATATATATATATATATATATATATATATATATATATATATATATATATATATATCCAATATATATCCAGTGGTGGCATAAACACCATCTCAAGGGACTTCAATCTCTTCTGCAACATAAATAGAATATGTTGGATGGATAGGTATGTATCACAGAGAATACCACATCTATAGAACTGTCTTGCACTCCACATATAGCAAAGTACTTCTTTTATTCTGTTCAAATAAAATTTGGATGAGTGGAGGGTTAACCACAAATTCCCCTCCAGTTTGGTACCCTTGTCCCTTGGGTAACGTGTAAACTTTCCTACATATCCTTGTTCTTATCTCTGGGTTATTTGTAAATAAAATATTAATTCTAAAACCACCACGCAAATGTGAGGTTAGGCTTCTTAAGATCCAAACAGAACAATATCCTAGTAGGTGCCTGTGAAGTTATGAACCTATGTGATAGCAGAAGCCATCATTTCTTTATTGTACACCCCATTGTTGTATATTCAACAGAACTCAAACCAAGTTTCTCCTTCCATTCTACCTTTAAAAAATTGCTAATGATTAGTGGGTTTAATGAAGGAAACATCTTCTCTAGCCAATTAGCCAAGGCTTTTTGCATATATCTTTAAATTTAACAGCAACAATGACACTGGTCAATAACGTCATTACCCCCCACCACCACCACCACCACCATTAGAATATTCTGAAAAACTATCCTGATGTTCTGTAGCCTGAAATATTTGTAATAAAATAGATGCCAAATCAATTTCTTAAAGCTTTGTGGAAATCAGGTGAGAGGCCATCAGTGCCTGGTGCCTTTCCCACTGTTGAATTATCAATGGTCCATTTCACTTCTTGTATAGTAATTATAACTGATAGAGATTTGGTTTGCTCTGTAGTAATTCTGGGAAGTACCAAGTTATCAAACATTTTTTCTTTTCCTGGATGGCAAATGATTTTCAAAAGTCTCTTGCCAACAAGATAAACTGGTGAAGAAGATTTGTGACAGACAGGAAGAAGGCAAGAGAAAATGAGGGTGTCCAGCAAAGGGATGAATGGATTGTGTGAGTGAAGACCTTGAAGGTCCAGCATGAGCGTCAAACAAGGTAGAAGAGTGGCATTGAATAGAAAGAGAGAGAGAGAGAGAGAGAATGAGAGACAGCTGACATGATACCTTGACCTCATGTCAAAAGTGGGAAAAGGGGATTGATGATGATGAGATGCAGCAGCAGGAGGAGGAGGCTTCTCTTGACAACACCTCAGTTATCCTTATGACTTATTATTCATCCAGTTCCATCCTGTATCACCTCCAACATAAATTCTTTAGCTATCTCTGTACATCCTCTACTTAAAGTTTAAACAATGTCAGATGCTTAGCCCGAAAATGCAGTGTATAACTTTCCAACCTGTTACGAATGTTTTGAAAGGCTAGAGCTTAATATCTTAATTTCTTTTATTTCAAATTATCGAGCAACATTTTATGGACATGTCTGCCTCATATAGTCCATTTCTGTCTGTTTAACATCTCTGAAATTGACATCCTATCTACATGTAAATATGTATAAATTCATCAGCTGGGTGTTTGACCACTTCCTTTTTCTGAGCATATCATACTCTGGATTCTTCCTCATCTTTTCAGGTTGTTAAACAATGCTGTATATTTGTATGGTCCTTTAGAATTAAAGGATCAACCTTCCCACCCATTGACTGGGCCTCTTCGGTCACTATAAAAATAAATGGACTGAGGCTGTAAGAGATCTCAAAAGCCAAACAGTTCAGAAGATTCCAATGCAGTACCAGACCCTGAAGTATATAGGAGTTGTGCAGGCAGAAATAGAACTTCTCATGTTTCATATGCTATTAAAAAATCTTATGAGTGCTTAATTTAATTGATGTTTGGAGAGCTCATAAGCCCATTACACTTTCTTTAGCCCTGTATACATACCCCACAACCTCTAAATGCAAGAAATCTGAACCAAGGCCCAAAATCAGATTTTAAATTTTTGTTCTCATAAAAAGTTGTGTTGGCATGCATTTTAGCGGGTAGCATTGTCACCTCACAGGAAGAGGCTCTCAGGTTTGATTCTCAGCTGAGGTGCCTTCTGTGTGAAGTCTGTATGTCCTCCCTGTGTTTCTGTGGATTTTGTCTGGGTGCTCTGGTTTCCCCCCACATTCCAAAGACAAGCAGCAGGTGGATTAGACATTCTAAATTGGCAGTAGGTACACGTGTGCATGCGAGTGTGAGGTGTGGTTTAACTGCCGTGGCAGGGCTGTGCATGCGAGTGTGAGGTGTGGTTCAACTGCCGTGGCAGGGCTAGCCACCCAGCAGTGTGAACCTTGTCTCTAGGTGATTGTCAGTGTTGAAGTGACACCCCAACCCCATGTGCAAAAATGGGAAATAGGGGTTGTAGATGGATAGATGAAACCTGAAACTCAAATGTATGCCATTATTTATTGACTTCAGTACTCAATAATTTGGCAGAAGAACACAAATTGTATGAGGAACAGATCAAAATATGAGACTAAAATCTAGACATTCTTCAAAAGTCTGCACAGATGAGTGGTTCTGAGCATTGCTAGCAGAAATTATTACTGATTAGCTTCCAAGACAAAATATAAGAAGTCAATACTCATTTGAAGTGAAATCCCTTTAACATTCCACATAAGAAACAGTGCCCGATATTCAACTACTCTATTATAACTATCTTTTCTAGGCCTATTGCTGAGAAATCTATTCTTTAATTAATGCAGTATATTCTTCTGACTTACTTTCACACTGATAATGTTTGAAATTGTACACATATACTCACAGTAAGTTGCTAAAACTGCTAACAAGCCTTGCATACTCAGTACTAGCTATAATCAGCTTTGTCACTAAACAACAGCAAAGCTGCAGCTGGGTCAGATGTACAAGTAGGTCATTCATACAAAAACGTACACTTTCTGCGTTCGCACTCTGTGTCATATCATAGTACCATCCTTGATAATTTTCTGTAAAGTTATTGCCTTACACCAACTAGAATATAGTTAATTCATATACAAGTGGTTCTTGTCTGTACATTGCATTCATGAGTAGAAATGTGTGTCTGCATATTATTAATCAAATGAATGTATAAAGCTTCCATTATTTAACAATTCATTAAGACCTACACTAAATGTACACTGTTCTGAGTGAACAAACAGCACAAGCATAACACATACCTTCTTCCTCCAAATTTTAGTTTGCCTGCAGCCTTAAATATCGAAAAGAATTCACAAATTCAGACTACATGTACACTTATCTTTCTGAATGACTAGAAAACACAAAACTGTGCTAGGGATGTTCTTGAAAACAGATCGTGTATACTTACTTAGTGTAGGCGTTAATGAATCTGCCCACGGTTTCAAATTAATCAGCAGTTTTAGTAGTAAGATCTAGTAAAGCACTTTCTAACCACATGTTTTCTATTTCAGTTGATTACTTCTGCTGGAATATCCAATGTAAAAAAAATTAAGCATAAGTCCTTCTGTCTATGTTTACCTTGAAGGGAATGACAACTGCAAACACAAGTCCATTAGCTAGTGCCAGAAAGACGCTAAATCAAGGTTTTGGGTGGTTTGCTTGTGGTTGATCCTGAATTGTTCACCCTAAATGTGTTTTTTTTTCTCTTTTGGCAACATTATATTTTGGTGGAGTGAATGTTATAGAAGGTCAACCTTTTATTTTTATGTTTCACCAAGGATGACCCCATGGATGTTGCAGTTTCTACATAAAAGCATTCTGAAGATTGCATTTTCCTTAGAAAACTACCATTATATCCTAGTTTATAAAGGAAAACAGCCAGCAGTGGCCTTAGGTCAGCTAGTGCAGGTGCCCCCAACCTGGTCTACCTACATCAAATAAATACTGGAAAAGCGCCCTTGCTACAGCAGCGCCCTAGGCGGCCGCCTAGTTGGCCTATGCCTAAGGCCGGCCATGAAAACAGCTATTAAGCTGTTTACAAGCAAAATGGTGGCAGGAAACACCAGCTGGAACACCAAATCCAAGTTCTTTCCCCGCCTTAGAAACAAAGCAAGAGTGTTTCTTTTACAGTATAAAGCTTCACTTCACGGACTGGGTGCCCAACCAGTGTGACACTGAGACTCAGTTCTCTTGCTTTCCCCCGTGTCTTTTTTTTCTCTGTCATTGAAATCAAGGCATTTGAAAATGAGATGCCCAAGAAATGTGGTGTTTTGATTTCTCAAAACAGTTCTGCGCACCCTCTCAATTATAAATGTGCCTGTAGCTGTTTAAGCTCTCCCACCTGGCAACCCATTTGTAGCATTGCACTTGCAGATGGTGTAACTCATGATTGGCGGTCCTTTGTTTAATATTGTTAAATTTCCACTGTGTATCCAGTAGTTTTAACATCCTCTTTACATATTCCTGTAGTAGCTGCTATCTTTGACTATGAACACTGTATAAGAGATACTACAGGTGTTATCTGAAGTTGAATTCAGTCCAGTTTCAGTTTCTTCAGTTTCTATTGCAGATACTTTTCAGCCGCTCTTATGTACCGACTTCTTCCTAGTTCTAAATCCAATACAAAACGTCCCTTTCTAGGCTCCTTCTGAAGAGTTCCTCTTTTGTGCTGTTGCAACATATGCCACCTAGTGGTCACTCTGTTGTAATTACAGTTTTACTCATTCGGATTCAAGCTGCAAAATATGTCCAGCTGAAGCATTTTGTTTTATTCAAGGATAGGTGGGCTAATTCAAATACCATTGAGGGTATATATGAACATGAACGTTTAAGTCTTCAGGGATGGGAAGTATAAAACCAGTTTTTGTTTTATATTGCATTTATCTGTATTTAAAAACTGCCTTAGACCATTGGCTTACTCTCAAGAAGTTAAGATAACAACAAAAGCTAGTAAATATAAGATTTTTAACATTTTTTTTTTAATTTTATTTCATGTGTGCTGTTTAGTTAACCCAAATAGATTTTACTGTGCTAGAAAGAACTAGAAAACTTTTTGACCTGTTAAGTAATGTTGTTTGTGCATCGGTCTATTCATGCATATAATAATCCATTTGTCCTGATGAGTGACATTGTGGTAGGAAATTGGGAGGTGGGCGACACTTTCCTATTCCCACCAAGAGCTTTCAGCTCTTCCTATGGGATCCTAAGGTGCTTCCAGGCAAGATTAGAGCCAAGATATAATCCCTCCAAAGCATCACAGGTCTTCATCGGAGCCTCCTTCTTGTGCGGGTCCAAATGGATGAAATCAGCAAGAAAAGGAGAGTATTATTCCTGGAAATGAATTCATCCTCAGGTCTTAGTGAGTACTTTCCCATGGAGGACCTTGTTTTTACAAAATCTCACCAAGACAACACTGATAAATAGACTTCATGGAGGTAAAGTAGATGGTTGAAAGCAACTCATGGCAACTCTATGGGTAGATCACCAGGCAATTTTTCTGCACAGATACTGCTGCTGCCCAGTTGCGCCCCAACAAGGTTTCAAACCCAGATCTACCAGTTGGTAATCTTGCACCTTAATGTCTAAGCTATCAGTCTTGCTATATCGTGGAGAGAGGTAGATTAAAAAATAAAAAGATAGATGGCTGCACAGGTCTCAGGATACCGAATTCTGGTGTACACACTGGTGCCAGGACTGGAAAAAGGCAGTGTAGAATCATCAAGACATAGGAACATTCCTACAAAGGGTTTAGGCCAGCTTAACCGGGAAAAGGATGCCAGCCCTAAGCTATAGAAGGAAGTAGCAGTCCACAAAAATCACAGAAACTTACAGGCCAAAAAAAAAAAAAAACAGAGCCATAAAGATGACAATGTGAACTACTGAGTATAAGTAAGAAATTATGTATTGTTACTATGATGCGAGAAGCCCAGAATTATCAGACAGGTTTCAATATGTATAGATACGCATTGTTACTATGATGCGAGAAGCCCAGAATTATCAGACAGGTTTCAATATGTATAGATACGTATTGTTACTATGATGCGAGAAGCCCAGAATTAGCAGACAGGTTTCAATATGTATAGATACGCATTGTTGCTATGATGCGAGAAGCCCAGAATTATCAGACAGGTTTCAATATGTATAGATATGCATTGTTACTATGATGCGAGAAGCCCAGAATTATCAGACAGGTTTCAATATGTATAGATACGCATTGTTACTATGTTGCGAGAAGCCCAAAATTATCAGACAGGTTTCAATATGCATAAATACGCATTGTTACTATGATGCGAGAAGCCCAGAATTATCAGACAGGTTTCAATATATATAGATACGCATTGTTACTATGATGTGAGAAGCCCAGAATTATCAGACAGGTTTCAATATGAATAGATACACATTGTTACTATGATGCAAGAAACCCAGAATTATCAGACAGGTTTAATATATATATAGATACGCATTGTTACTATGATGCGAAAAGCCCAGAATTATCAGACAGGTTTCAATATATACAGATATGCATTATTACTATGATGTGAGAAGCCCAGAATTATCAGACAGGTTTCAATATATATAGATATGCATTGTTACCATAATGCGAGAAGCCCAGAATTATCAGATAGGTTTCAATATATATACAGATAAGCATTGTTACTATGATGCGAGAAGCCCAGAATTATCAAACAGGTTTCAATATGTATAGATGCGCATTGTTACTATGATGCAAAAAGCTCAGAATTATCAGACAGGTTTCAATATATATAGATACACATTGTTACTATGATGTGAGAAGCCCAGAATTATCAGACAGGTTTCAATATGTATAGATACACATTATTACTATGATGCGAGAAGCCCAGAATTATCAGACAGGTTTCAATATGTATAGATATGCATTGTTACTATGATGCGAGAAGCCCAGAATTATCAGACAGGTTTCAATATGTATAGATACGCATTATTACTATGTTGCGAGAAGCCCAAAATTATCAGACAGGTTTCAATATGTATAAATATGCATTGTTACTATAATGTGAGAAGCCCAGAATTATCAGACAGGTTTCAATATATATAGATATGCATTATTATTATGATGCGAGAAGCCCAGAATTATCAGACAGGTTTCAAGATGTATAGATACGCATTGTTACTATGATATGAGAAACCCAGAATTATCAGACAGGTTTAATTTATATATAGATACGCACTGTTACTATGATGCGGGAAGCCCAGAATTATCAGATAGGTTTCAATATATATATATATATATATACAGATAAGCATTGTTACTATGATGCGAGAAGCCCAGAGTTATCAAACAGGTTTCAATATGTATAGATGCGCATTGTTACTATGATGCGAAAAGCCCATAATTATCAGACAGTTTTCAATAAATATAGACACGCATTGTTACTATGATGCAAGAAGCCCAGAATTATCAGACAGGTTTCAATATGTATAGATACACATTGTTACTATGATGTGAGAAGCCCAGAATTATCAGACAGGTTTCAATATGTATAGATATGCATTGTTACTATGATGCGAGAAGCCCAGAATTATCAGACAGGTTTCAATATATATAGATATGCATTGTTACTATGATGCGAGAAGCCCAGAATTATCAGACAGGTTTCAATATTTATAGATACGCATTGTTACTATTATGGGAGAAGCCCAGAATTATCAGACAGGTTTCAATATGTATAGATGAGCATTGTTACTATGATGCGAGAAGCCCAGAATTATCTTTAGTATTATTAGCCCAGATTGGGCGGTGCAGTGGTGCAGCGGTTAATGCTGTCGCCTCACAGCAAGAGGTTCTCTGGTTCGATTCTCGTCTGGGGTGCCTTCTGTGTGAAGTTTGCATGTTCTCCCTGCATTCGCGTGGGTTTCCTCCAGGTACTCCGGTTTCCGCCCACATTTTAAAGACATGCTTCTGGAGTGTTTCTCCCCGGGCCTTGCTGAAAATAGGATCTGTGGAACCTAGTCGGACTTTCCCAGTCAACAAATGTTAAACAAAATAAATAAATAAATAAATCAGACAGGTTTCAATATGTATAGATACGCATTGTTACTGTGATGCGAGAAGCCCAGAATTATCAGACAGGTTTCAATATGTATAGATACGCATTGTTACTATGATGCGAGAAGCCCAGAATTATCAGACAGGTTTCAATTTGTATAGATATGCATTGTTACTATGATGCGAGAAGCCCAGAATTATCAGACAGGTTCCAATATGTATAGATACGCATTGTTACTATGATGCGAGAAGCCCAGAATTATCAGACAGGTTTCAATATGTATAGATACGCATTGTTACTATGATGCAAGAAGCCCAGAATTATCAGACAAGTTTCAATATGTACAGATACACATTGTTACTATGATGCGAGACGCCCAGAATTATCAGACAGGTTTCAGTATGTATAGATACACATTGTTACTATGATGCGAGAAGCCCAGAATTATCAGACAGGTTTCAATATGTATAGATACGCATTGTTACTATGATGCGAGAAGCCCAGAATTATCATACAGGTTTCAATATGTATAGATTCGCATTTTTACTATGATGCGAGAAGCCCAGAATTATCAAATAGGCTGCAATATGTATAGATTCACATTGTTACTATGATGCGAGAAGCCCAGAATTATCAGACAGGTTTCAATATATATAGATACGCATTGTTACTATGATGCGCGAAGCCCAGAATTATCAGACAGGTTTCTATATATATAGATACGCATTGTTACTATGATGCGAGAAGCCCAGAAGTATCAGACAGGTTTCTATATGTATAGATATGCATTGTTACTATGATGCGAGAAGCCCAGAATTATCAGACAGGTTTCAATATGTATAGATACGCATTGTTACTATGATGCAAGAAGCCCAGAATTATCAGACTGGTTTCAATATGTATAGATACGCATTGTTACTTTGATGTGAGAAGCCCAGAATTATCAGACAGGTTTCAATATGTATAGATACGCATTGTTACTATGATGCGAGAAGCCCAGAATTATCAGACAGGTTTCAATATGTATAGATACACATTGGTACTATGATGCGAGAAACCCAGAATTATCAGACAGGTTTCAATATGTATAGATACACATTGGTACTATGATGCGAGAAACCCAGAATTATCAGACAGGTTTCAATATGTATAGATACACATTGTTACTATGATGCGAGAAGCCCAGAATTATCAGACAGGTTTCAATATGTATAGATACACATTGTTACTATGATGCGAGAAGCCCAGAATTATCAGACAGGTTTCAATATGTATAGATTAGACGGAAAACAAAAATGCAGAGGTAGAATATCAGTTATTTTCAAAAACTTCCTTTATTTAACTCTTAACCCCCACCCCCCTTCACAATTTCAAAATGCAGGAATACTGATAACACTTCTGAAGATAAATATCAGACAAAAAACACTTATGCATTTCTAGTCTATATAGCTTTCCAACAATATACCCATAGTGGAAGAAATATTTCAATGCCTAAATAATAACATCACTGAAGAAACTATTCTTATGAGAGATGTAAAGCTAGACTGGAACTAAATTGTAATCTAAGAGGACTCACATAATTAGGAAATGTCACCACTAGAGCACGCGCACACACACACACACACACACACACACGCACACGCATGCATGCACGCGCACACACACGCACACACACACACACACACACACACACACACACACACACACACACACACAGTTATTAAGTAGACACAACACAGAGAATGCCATTTCAGTTGCAGCCTCTCTGATTATACCCCCATGATCAAAGGCAGTCTCATTTAAAGGAGGACCCTAAATTTCTATGGGCTAGAGAAGTTCCTGGCTTCCATGCTACGTCATGAAGAGAAAGTTAATATTTTTCCTTGGCTTGGCAATGGCCTGCATCCTTTACCCCTTGGTTTTTGCATATTGGCTAACAAATCCGTTTCCCCCAGTGCCTTTTTAAGCAGGGTTTACCTGATAGATATCGCAACACAGTAAATTACAATCTGTATAATATCAAGCATTGCTGAAAGCTAAAAGCCCAAACAACAAAATCTCTGAACTTGAGGTCTTCCTTAATTTCAATATGCATGGATGCTACACTCGTCTGCTCTTCACCAACTCTAGAGGAACTACAGGAATCCCACAGGAAATATTCCTTTCCATAGAATCTTGGTTGTCAAATTCAGATGTGTTCCTAAATGCTGAGAAGACCAAACTAATGCTCATTACCTGTAAATGATACTCAAAAGAAAAACAAATATTCCATATTTTATCATCAAACCATACAAAAACAGAAATGGTCTTTCAGACCAAACTCTTTAGGAGTCGTAATAGATGGCAATCTCGAATATGAACTGCACATACTCCAAGCTATAAAGAAACCTGATAGAAAACTATGCCCTCTTTATAGATCCCCAAAACTCCTCACTGACAATACAAGAAAATGTTTTGCACAAACCTGCCTAGTCCCCTTCATGTTGTATGTCGCTCCTGTTTTCACATATCTAAACACTACCCATAGAGCCAAATTTGTCATCTGTTAGAATAAAATAGCTGAATTCATAGTCAACACAACCCAATCTACACATCTATTAAAGGACTTAAACTAGCTGGAACTCCCACAATATTTGTCTTACTTACAACAGCCCACATACCTCTCAATTGTACAGATTTTCACAGAATGTCCAGAGTTTTGCCTTATATTTTTTGGTTTGTTTCTCATAAAATTGTAGTTTTCGGGCAAAACATTGGCAAATTATTGAGGAATGAATTTAGAAAATAATGATAGACATTTGAGTTTCAGATTTTATACTCTTCAGAAAATTTATATTAAAGCAAAACCTGTTATTCCATAAACTTTCTAAGTTTGTAAAAGCAATATTTAAAAATTGTCTCTATTTTAAGGCGTTTGTTACCCAATTATTTATGGTTTTGTCCAGATTTCTTGCTCTAAGAGGTTGAGAGGAATGATAGCCCGTAACCTTATACACGATCCAAATGCCCTTCCCTAGGAAATCTACTACAAACAATATGATTATACTAGAAACCTATGACCCAACAATAAATCCCTCCGGGTTACTACAAAATATAACAACACTGCTGACAATATTGCCTACCCCATCATGCCACCAAACTTTGGAACTCCGTGTGAACTCACTAAAACTCAGACAAAAAGAGCCATTTCAAAATAGCATTAAAACAACACTTAAACAAAAACTGGCTCTGCTCCTGTAATGCCCCAGGATAATTTCATAGAACATCTAAATATTGCAGTGCTAGGAGTTAACTAACACTCCTTTCCCACAGTCTGCTCTCATACACTTACAATCCCACAGTCTGCTCTCATACACTTACAATCTCACAGTCTGCTCTCATACACTTACAATGCATCCCTCCCTTCTTCCTCACATTTGTACTCATGTTACACCGTCACTAATCGCCTTGCTACTTCCTTTCATGTTTACTTCTACTGACCTTCCTTTTCATCTATTGAATTCCTCACACATACTCTTAACAAAATCATTTTTCTCTAGCTGATCTACCACCTTAAATCCTTTATGTTACTTTATGTGTTATCCCTATACAAATGTTTAGTATGCATAGCCTGACTTTGACAAAACTGAGTTGGGTGGGTCCAGTGTTTGGAGATTTCTTACATCTTTGTTTATTGGGTCCATGATAATTCTTTTCATACCCTTTGCATAAAATACTAATTAAACTTATGGTTCTGAAGTATCTGGGTCTGTTGATGGGCCCCCTTTGTGTAGAGGGATGACCATTGCAGTCCTTCATTCCCTAGGAATGAAGCCTATCTAGAGGCTGTGGTTAAATACAGATTCTAGTCAGCCTGACAGGTCATGTTTCAAACTATTTAGGAAACATCCTGGGATATTATCAGAGCTCATTGATGCAGGTTTTTCGCTTTGAAGACTGCAGAGAAGACCTGTTCTGTATTCATAATTGGCAGAGAAATGGTAGAGGGTATTTCCTTGGAGGGGTAACAGGGGATGATGGGGGTGGAACTAGAACTATATTTCTCAGCCAGCAAGTTTGTTATATCCCTCAGTTTGGTTCAGAAGGTTTGATTTACTATTAGTTCAGCACATAGTGGGGTGCTCCCCTTAAGGTTGCATATGTAACCAAAAACTGCCTTTTTATTTTCATTAGCCTGGGAAGCTGTTTGAATTGCATGTTTAAATTGATTAGAGAATCTTTTGCCTATTGGTTATAGCCTTCCTATTTTTGGACATGATTTTATTTATTTCTTTTGTTGTAAAAAACTATTTATACTGGGAGCACACCCACTGGGGGGGGGCAGGGCTTGTTTTTGGAGTTTGTCTTAAGTTTATTTCAGTTTGTTAATACTGTTTCTAAGTAATTATTTACATGCTTGTACAGGGGTTCCATAAACACTTCTGCATGGGCCACTGTGTCCTCTGAGATTGGGGAGGGCGTGGAATATAGCCATGCCATAACTTTATGTAGTTAACCTTGGAAAAGTTCTTATAGGTCCCAGGGTTTGCTGGGATTTCAGCCTTTATGTTTATTTCAAGGGTGAGTTTAGTCCGTGGTCCTTGGCATTCTTATTTTGATTACTGGTTTCGAGAATTGCCACTCGTTTCAGTTTTTATTATTTCAAGGGTGACCACTTTGTGATTTGATCTCACCAGTGAGGACATGACATTTGGGGGGGGGGGGGTTGCAGCATTCCCTCATATTTGTGATAGCCTTTTCCTTTTCCAATATCTCCACCATCACAGTCTGGCACAAAGCTTGCAGTGGTGGTGCAGCTGATCATACTCAATCACCAATATGCCCATCTCCATTATATTCAGCGATGAACATAATCAAGGACCAACATGCCCATGTCCTACATTCAGTAATGTACATAATCAATCACCAATATGCCCATCCCATCTACATTCAGTAATGCACATAATCGAGGACCAACATACCTGTTCCCTCTACATTCAGTAATGGACATAATTACCAATATCCCCCTCCCCTCTTCATTCACTAATGAATATATTGAATGACCAATATGTCTGTCCCCTATACATTCATTAGTGAACAAGGCCCCAAGATACTTTAGACTCCGCTGTCTAAGTTAGCTGATCGCTCATCAGCCACACAGAACAATGTACTAATTTCTAGAAGAGAGCCATGATATGGTTTGGAGATATTGATTTTCATCTCAGTTTCCATCACAGAATATTAGTGTAATGCATGCTGGAAATCAGTCATTTGGGGCTACTGGGACAACACTATCTACACATAGCAAAGATGAGACCTTCATGTTTCCAAAGAAGGTACACTCCAGACCTTATCAGGGGTTGGGAGGATGGCCTAATGGTTAAGGTGTTTGCCTTACAAACACAAGGTACAGGGTTTGAATCTCACAGGGGATAACTGGCTAGGCTTAAAATGGCTCGCAAGGGCAGTTAGCCTAGTACTAGCATATGAACCTATGAACTTTGATAACCTTTCCATGAAAATCGCAAGTAGGAACGTGGGTAAGGCACAGACTTTGGCCAGAGAGCCAACTTTGACATATATTTGACTTGAAAGGCCAGAAATGTGGATATAAATCTTGCCCTTTGAATGTGGAGTTTGAGTGGCATACAGCAGTGATGCAAGGACCCCATACTGACCATTCTCCTCAGCTGGCCCGCCTCTGGCCCTCTGACTTATCCACACTCTCCTCCTATATTATTTTTCTGCCATTTCTGGATGCATCCTGTACTGGGGAGTCCCCACCTACTGAGGAAGTCAGCTTTGCAATGCACTTCCTAAGAATCAGACAGGAAGGACCCTATGGAAAGTGATGCTCAAGAATATGGGGCCATAGTGTTGTATTTAATGGTAACATTCTCTAATAGACAAGTAATATGCAGTGATAGCATTACAGCAGGTATCTCCAACCATCTAGGAAGCATAGGATGGCATATCACTCTTCATTATAATAGAGTCAGTCAGTGCCCTAGAGTAGTTTACCTGGTCTCCATCAGAGGTTGTTGCATGGACAGAAATCCCTTACCAACCCTCCTGCCCCAGGGAGAGGCCATTAAATACTTCATACTGATTTTCTTGTCTGACCCTACTGGTTGCCAGAGTCCATTCCCAAAGTCAGGTTGCCTGTGGCAAAAATTTATGTCTTGTCCACTGCACCACTCATCCAGCTCCTGATACCCCATACTGTTGTTGCACTCCCCAGAAAACAGTATGGGTACACAGCCTTACCTCTTCTTTAAGTCCTCAAACACATGTGCAAAGTGTTAGCTAATTCCCAGGATCTCCCAGTATCTGTGCAAAAAGAGTTGATCCACTGTGCCATGGCCAATACAGATTCTGCAACACATTTACTGAATCTGATGCTTGATTACTGGTAAATTCTCATTCCCATGATTCCTGTATACTCTTTTCCAAGGAAGTAAGAAAGTATGATTCCTTTGTAATGTATAGTCATTTTCCTGACCCCTTTTCAAAAACAGGAAATTGAAGAGGTACCATCGTAGCCTTTTACACAACTCTGGAAAAATGCATATTGACCACAACACCTGGAAAGTATCCAGAACCTTCAGCAATCCCATCTGTAGATCATCAACTCCCAAATCCCATCTACAGTAGAACTATTTAATCTCCGTAGTAACTTTCGCTACTGAAATGGATACTGCTGTTTCTAACACTTCCTCCTCAGATGAGGGCACATGCACCAGATTCAGTACATCCCCAAAGTGTTACTTCTGCCCTGTTGATAAATATCCTTTGTTAGGCTGGCTAAGAACAGTCTAGACAATATCCTTCCTCCCACTTTTGATTCTCTTGACAGTTTACCACAACTTCTCTGAGGCTATCTGAAATTAATTTCCCATGGTCTTGTCAACCTCTTTCCACACTTGGGACCACTCTTTAGCGACGGCCACATCTACTCCATTTGTGACATGTCAGTGCCACACAGACAGATCATGAATCCTAAGTACTAGCCATATAACAGGTCACTATTTTGGACTACATCATTTTAAGTATTGAGAGTAAATTCTAACATGCTTTTAATGCTATAGAGTATTGTACAATGTGCGGGGGCTCCTCACACCTCCCCAATCAACAGAGTAGTATACCCCTTACTTTTTAAAACACAGAAATGCACCTCCTCCTCGGAGACCCTTACAAACAACATCAGCAGTCAAAATTAATTTATGCATTCTGTATTTTGCTTTTCAACATGTTCATTTTTTACCTTCCTCAGCTTCACATTACTGCTTTGTCTTTGTGCCAATACACAATTCAAAGCTCTCTTAGCATGCAACATGTACATCCAGTCTTTTTTTCAGGCAAACCTTTAGCCAATTCCTTCTGTCCCATTAAAGAGCTAGTTAATGAATCTAGGAAGGGACAGATAGACAGACGTATTCATAAATATATATATATATATATATATATATATATATATATATATATATATATATATATATAGTCAGTTAAACAGGTCATGTTCTATTTTTAACCATAAACCTTGTGCAAATCTCAATGTGCAATGCTACCAAACTCTAAAACAAATACCAGCACAATGTATGCAAATTTTAGAATAAGCAGACCTGAAGAAAATAGGGTGTATATTACGTGCTAGCAGTGTACAGTGATTGGCCTTGAAAACCTTGCTCAGCTGTGTCTATTAGAGTCAGAAAGACTTGTACTGTTACATAAAGGTAAAAATCAGATTTTTATACCATGGTGCTCTTATCATATGCTATGCCATTTTTCTTTGAATGACAAATTCAGGAAGCTATTCAAACATTTTCAGTTATACTGGGTCTCAGCATTAATTGTGATGATCTCCTTTGTGTTCTTCAAGATCAGCACCCACTAATACTCTTAATCTGCCCGAACCATTATGGGCAGCCTTCATTCTAAAATGCCAAAACAAGATGCAAAATATTCAAATAATTAGACATAGACTAACACCTAAACATTTTCTACACAGACATTGAAGATTACATGGATCACAGGACAAAAGTACTTTTCTCTGTTTCTCTGTCTGATTAAGATAATATAGGCATCTTCCTCAAATGAGCATATCTGCTTGAGTGGAGAAACTACAATACTAGGCTTAAATTACTCAAAATAAAACAGAAAAAATTACACATTTCAAATCAAAGAAAAATGTGTTTTATTTTTTGAAATTATCTATCTATCTATCTATCTATCTATCTATCTATCTATCTATCTATATGCCTATGTCTGTCTATCTATCTGTTTATCTATGTATGTCTGCCTGCCTGTCTATCTATTTCAGAAAAAGTATGCTTGAATAAAGGATAAAAGTGCTAAACTGCTATGAATCTTGGCCTTTATGGATGCTTAGTTGTTCTCGTGTGAGCACTCCTTTTTTTTATTTTTATTTATTTATTTATTTTTTTACAAACATAAAAACATTTGTTCATGTGAGTGCCTGTTCTTTGAAATGGCAACTATATATATTAAATAAAGATATATCCATATCTATATATACATATATCCATCCATCCATCCTCAACCCCTTTTCAAAATTTGCACATGAGGTCGGGGTGTCATTACAGCAATGACAATCATCTCGAGCCAAGGTTTATACTGCTGGGTGGCTAGGCCTACCATGGTAATTGATTTGTACCACACACTGGCACCTGCTGCCAATTTAAAGTGCCCAATCCACCTACTGCATGTCTTTCGAATATGGGAGGAAACCCACGTGACCGCTTGGAGGACATGCAGACTCCACACAGAAGGCACCCCTGCCAAGAACTGAACTGGAGACTCTCTTGCTGTGAGATGACAGTGCTAACTGCTGCACCACCATGGCCTCCTATATATATATATATTACTTAGTTATATATAGGTTTACTGTCAATATGTGGAAAATCTAAATAATTTTCCACCTTTTGATTGAATCCGTTTTCCGAATTTGGTAACATAAAATGATCAAAATGTTGGAAATGTTAACCAAGGAATCGACATTGGAACACTGAAAGTTCCTATGTTGAAATTTCATGTTATCAATAAGATTTTTGCAGGGGTGCAAGCCCCCATGTGCCCCCCCATGTGGGAGACACCCCCTACATATTATATATTCCAACTCCAAGATCGCATTGCAGTGAAGAAAAGGCTAAATTTCCAATTTCCCACTGTACTGCAATCTTTTTTCAGAATGTTGAAACACACCACTTGCTAATGAAGAATTGAATATTTCTGGATCGGCATTACAGAATCTAGAAAAGACACATTTGACCATCCCAGTTCCACGTAAGTGCCATTCCACATTTTGATAGTAAACCTATATCTATATCTATATCTATCTATATATCTATATCTATCTATATATATATATATATATATATATATATATATATATATATATATCTATATCTATCTATCTATATATATATATATATATATATATATATATATATATATATGTGTGTGTGTGTATCTTTATATGTATATCTATATATGTATATGTGTATGTATATATATATATATATATATATATATATATATATATATATATAGATATATCTATATATAGATACACATACATATATATATATATATATATATATATATATATATATATATATATATATATATATATATATATATATATATATATATATATATATATATATAGTTCCCCTTCACAAAGTCCAACATTCAGAAACTCGAAATGCATATGGTTGAAGCTATATGCTCGAGTTTCTGAAGCTCGATTTCGTGAAAGGGAGCTAAAAAAAGAAAAACATAACACAGCAAAGTGTTTCTGCAGGGGGGCAAGCCCCTCTGCACCCCCCACACCCCCCCGCTACTTATTTATTCCAACTCTGAGATCGCACTACAGCGCAGAAAGGGAAATCTCCCATTCTGCGCTGTATGCCGTTCCCCATTCACAGAGTCGAGCTTCCAAAATTTCGAGCATATGGTCTCAGCCATATGACTTTCGAGATTGTGGCCGTTTGACTGGGAACCATATATATATATATATATGTATATATATATATATATATATATATATATATATATATATATATCAACTAGAGACATTGTTAGTTACAAGGGAAATAATATATGATATATTTAGATAACTTTATACTAGAATGAACTAGCACAGGCTAACCTCCCACCTGGTAGACCCTAAACATATCCAGTTTAGCATATGATCCAGCTTTGTTACTTGCTATAAATGGATAACATTTGGGGACATGTTATATGTTTGACACAACTCATGGGTGACAGTAGTTAGAAAATCTTCATGCTGGGAAAATTAGGAAAGTAAATATCTTTATCTATGTGTATATCTTTATCTATATAGCTATATATATTTATATCTATTTGTATCTATATATCTATAGATATATCTGTATATATAAATATATATATATATATATATATATATATATATATGTGTGTGTGTGTGTGTGTGTGTGTGTGTGTGTGTGTGTGTGTGTGTGTGTGTGTGTGTGTGTGTGTGTGTGTGTGTGTGTGTATTTTTCTTTCCAGACCTGTTAATCCCCAGAATAGTAACTGTTTATATATTTGTTCCTGCACATCTCCATATCTGATGCATTTACAGCTTGCTTCTCCATAACTCCATATCTGATATGGTTGCAACTTTCATCCTGATATCTCCCTATCTGATATATTTACAGCTTAAATTTGTCTACACTAGACTCACCCCACAAAGAGATGAGTAGGGGTGTAAGATTGGTTCTTCCTTCTTTTGTTATAAGTCAGCTACCCTACACAGTATTTACAATCCACACAGAGCTGACCTTACATAAACCTTAAGACTTACCTAGAAGCACAAAGTGGTGTGGACATTTCCTGCTGAGTAGTGGACAGGCACCAATCAGGGCTATGAGAAGTATAGCACAGTTAGTCTTCTTGTCATTCACAATCTTCTAAAGAATTGAAAGGTGGCAGGGCCTGTGGTCAGCCAGCAGCCATGAGTGCGAGTACATATTATTTGACTCTTTTGGGGCAAGCAGCTTATGGAATACTTTTAGAAGGAGTATCACCACTATCAGTACCACAAGGATCATTCTCTTGATCATGGTGGCTCAGTGGCATGATCTCTGTCATTTATAGCTCCAAAGAGCATGGTTCAAATCCCAACATCTGATAACTATCTATATAAAGTTTCTTAGGCTGCTCCAGTTTGTCTGTCAGTTATTACAGAGGACTGAGGCTAACAGTTACTATCAATCTGCTTCCTGTAGTCCAGGGTTTGAGTCCCTCAGCCTCTTTTTGCATACTGCTTTACTCAAGGCAAGTCACACAAACAGGCAATTGAGAAACTGGGCAGGCTCCTCATTGGTTTCTTGGACTGCATTTCTTGGACTGCATGTCTAGAAACTACCTACAAAGCTAATCTAGAAACTTCTGCAGCTGGTGAGTATTCTTGTAACAGCTGTGAACATTATACATGTTGTTGATGACTGAGCAAATCAAGTCTCATCAATTTTAATTGCAACTATAGCACAAATATTAAAAACATGATGATTAATGATTTTTTTTTATCGTGTGAACATTGCGTGTATCAATTCATGTTTAAGTATATAAATACCTTATAACTACTAGCATAACTTGCTGTATTGCTTACAGCAAAATATTAAGTAACAGAGACATAACTGGATACATGAACATGTTCTGAATAATGTCTCATTGTTGATACACCCTGCTGACATGCCCGTACTTCCTGTGGAGAATCTTAAAATTGACTGCAGTTACAGATGGTGTCTCAGAACAAGATATATAAAGAACTAATCAGAGCACAGCAATCCATATAAGCTGACAGAGCAGTCTGATCCCATGTGTTTTTATCTACTGTTACTTCAGGCTGCATTGTAAGTCCTTCTAATACTGCATGTTGAAAAGCAGCCTTTAATAACATTCTGTGTTTTCTAGCATGCTTATTATTTTCTAGAGGCATATTTTTTAAAACATATTTTTATTAAAACATGTTGTTAATCAGGATAAATAACTAGCTATACAGCTCAGTTCTAGTTCAGGCCCAAAGGAAGAAGAAAATACAAAGAAAAAAGGTTGACACTGTATTAAAATGGAGTCTTAAGCAATGGCAACAGTATCCAGGGAATGGCAACAGTATCCAGGGAATGGCAACAGTATCCAGGAAATGGCATTAGTATCCAGCGAAGTTACTATGACACAAGCTGGAAAGGAAAATAATTCTAAATTAAGTAGGCAATAAAGGTAAAAAATGCACTGACATCAGCAGAAGCAACACACACACATATATGCACATAGTCAGTAGCTAACCTAGGTTGGGGTGACTGGAGTAGCTGCCCAGGACACAGAGTACTAGGGGGCGTAATACCTGTCTGTCTTCATTGCTTTGTATTACTAGCATTCAAATATCGGTATTGCAGTTGTGCACAGAACTGAAGACCTTAGTGCTCTGTCTAACACAAACTGTAGCTGCTTGCTACCAACAGTTTGTTATAGTTAAAAAAAATGATTGTTTTGTTTTGTTTGACGTTGTTTTTTGTTTTGTTTTGTTTTAGAACTGAAGCACTTTAGTTTTCCATGTGTGGCATAAACTGCAGCAGCCGTTTGCTTCAGCAGTTTGCTACAGTTTTAAAGAAAGGAAGAGCTTTTTATTTTTCTAAGAACTGAAGCATGTACATACAGCTCTATGTGTAGCATAATCTGTAGCAACAGCTCACTACATTGCAGTTTGTTACAATTTAAAAAGAAAGAACATTCTTTTGCTGCTTGACTTAGAGCTGGATGGAGGGTGCCACACCAAATGAACAGCTAGCGACGTCTCTGCATATACTCATAGATAGACAGACATAAAAGTCAAATGTCTAAAAATCCTCTGGCTCCCCCCCAAGACTCACACACATATACATGGTTACACTTATGCACATCATCAAAGAACTGTATTTTACTGTAGTATGAAAGTGGTGGCACAATGGCACGATGGATAGCATTGTTGCTTCACAGCAAGAAGTTCCTCTTTTTGATTCTCAGCTGGGGATCCTTCTGTGTGAAGTCTGCATCTCCTCCCTGTTTTCTGTGGGTTTCCTCTGGGTGCTGCAGGTTTCCTTCCACAGTTACCAAGACACAGTACAAGGCCACTGAGAGCACCTGAGCTATACAAGGCTACAATGCCTTCCACATGTTCAGAGCATGAAGGAACCAAAGGTGGATGTGTATCCATCTTCATTAAAACCAAATACACTTTGAGACTATTGAAACAGCATGACTTTCTGGAATTATTCCATGTCCAATTAACTATTGGGAAAGTACCATACCACATCATTGCTAGCTACAAATCCTCCACCATGAACCAGGATAAGAACACTACCTACCTCAGTTTACTGGAATCCCTCAACATAAGTCTTAGGAGATTTCAACTATCCTTCAATAGACTGGGGGACATACATGAGCAAAAACACACTCACCCAGAGGTTGCTAGACTTTGTTAACACAAATGCTCCCAAACAGATATCCTGCACTCCCACCAGGGGCTCTAATATTCTGGACATAATACTCACTGACATGGGGGTCACTGCACTTTCCAACATGTGATGCCCTCTCTGGTTAGGTCAGACCACAAATCAGTTTCATTTGAAGTAACTAGTGGAACTGACACCCTCACAGGAACAAAAATTATAAAAAACTTTACCAAAGCTAACTACAACCTACTAAGCAATGGTATAAAAAGCTTCATGCCACATGCAATTGCAGACACCAATGATCACTATGCAGCAGTGTATGCAAATGCCCAGTACAAACACTTAATAGACTGTATAAACTCTGCTGTACCTGATCAAAACCAGGTCTTCCCATTCAAACAAGCCACCATGGTGGACTTTAGGTATAAACAAATTATATAACAAGAGGAAGAAACTGTTGTCCAAAGGCAAGAAAAACATCACTCCACAGATGAAGGGTTCCCTCCTAAGCCTAAACAAGAAAATCAGAAATCTTGTAAAGTCTTCTAAAGCAAATTACGAAACTAAAATCACACCCCTAACCAAGGATAATCCATAAGGCATTCTTTAACTATGTCCTAAGCCTAAAAGAAATGCCCAGCTATGTGCTGGACTGCTTGTAGATGGGATCACTTATACTACACCAGATGATATAATGACTTGTTGCTGACAGATTCAGTGTAAACCTCAACCCCCCCCATCCCCACCTATCCTATCCCAAAGCATACCTGGCTTCAGCCCTCTGCCTAGTATCTCTAGAGAACAAGTCACCTCTGTGCTCACCAAGGCCATAAACACAACCTTAATGGGACCAGATAATATCCCAGATTGTTTACTAAATAATCTAAAACAAGGCCTAGTGAACTAACTCGGTGTTCTCTTTAATCATAGCTTGAGAACTGGCTATGTTCCTGCAGCATGGAGAACAGCAACAGTAATCCCCCTGCACAACAGGGGGCCATCAACTGACTCTGGGAACTAGAGACCCATAAGTATAACTAGCCTCATCTGCAAGGCCATGGAAAGAATTATCATTGACCTTATCAACAAGGACATAGGTGAAGTAGGTCTGAAGAAGTCTTTAATACTAAGACGAAAAATAAGTTAACATTTGTGTCGGATTTGTGTCATTGTGAATCAATACGTGTGTATCGTGCCTTTGTCATATTTGTGGAGAATAAAGAGACATTCTCGTATTCCTATCTTCAGGGGAGCTATTTTGTTTATTGGATTTACGTGGTTCCTGTGGTGAATTCAGCATTATTACCACCTTGACAATTTCCTGTTTTCGGTTTGGTTTGCTTGTGGTCCTGCATTCGAATGACATAGGTGACCTCCAATCCAGTTTGGCTTCATTTAGGATAGTCCATGTTTATTAAACCTGGTGGACACCAAAGCCATGAATGAAGGTAAGACAATGCACAGCTTATCTTGATCTTGCCAAGGCTTTCGACACAATTTCCACTCTGGCAGAGTTGAAAAACTCTCCCAGATACAGATTAACTCTTATGTTACTAAATGGGTAGCCAACTGGGTCACCAACAGAACACACTCGGTCAAAATTGGTGACTCCACCTCCAGCATTAGACCCGTCACCAGTGGAGTACCACAGGGGTCTGTGCTGGGTTCCTTAATATTCGGCATCTATTTCTCAGATGTCCAGGCCAAAGTAGCTGGCCTTTGGTTCACCGGTTCGCTGATGATTGCAAACTGGGAGCAATCACTAAGTCCCTCAACAATGTCAACATATTACAAGAAGAGCTGACACAAACAAATGATTGGTGCCAAAGCTATGGCCTAAAACTAAATACAAAAAAATGCATTATTATTCCCTTTGGCAAAATGGAATTCACTACAAATTACAGTATTGACAACTTCCCTGTGTGTTCCAACTTAGTGGTGCGAGACTTGGGAACACAGGTTATAGCAATTTGAACTTTCATCACCATGTTTCCACAGTGGTAAGGAAAGCTTTCTATGTAGCATACATCATAAGCAAGAGCATAGCATCCAGGTCAAGGGGATGTTATAACTCCACTGTACTTGACCCTCATCAGACCACTAATAGAGTATAATGCACTCTTTTGCATACACCTCACTAGACACCTACAGCAGCTGGAGAGAGCTCAGAGGTTTCTCACTAAGAAAATGGAAAAACTCCAAACTATGACCTACATGGATAGGCTGAAAGCCCTGTCACTTTACTCTGTATCTGATAGGCTGCTGAGAGATTACTTGTGCCTGGCCTATACAGCAATCTCCAACCCTGCACTAAAGGAAATGCTGCAGATCCGCAAGTCAAATGGCACAAGATCACTCACTTTAGGGATTTCAACCTAGCTTATGACATTACCAGAACATGCTAGAGAGACAGATATGTCTCCCAGAGACTGCCACTTCTCTGGAATAGACTTCTTATTCACATAAAACAAAGATCCTCACTGACCCTTTTCAAACACAACCTAGATAATTGGATGGGAGACTGCAAATTTGCCCCTGGAGTGGCACCCATGTCCCTCATGGACAGGGGTAGCCAGTGTTGGTCACAGACCTTATTTGTCAATAAATTCATTCTGCGAACTTCCCAGAAAGAATAAATTGGGATACTTGAGATTAACATGGCTAGGTGTGTAAAGGTTCTAGGGCCACTAGCCTACTAACCTCCTATAACCCTATGAAACTATGAACAAGGGATGGTGCAAGATGCTTCCATATTAATAAGGACAAGATCCAAGATGTTAATCCCCCTAGTGGGTACTCTGACTACTTATTCCAGGATATTTGTATTGACAAAGTTCAGGAATATCTGTGCTTGTGTACTAATAACATTGTAGCTTTCCCAGTATATACTTGGATAGTTTAGATCACCTACAAAAATGGTATTGGGTTTAATACTGAGTGATTCTAGTTCCTGTAGACAGGCATTGTGGATGTCTCTTGTCACAAAGGGAATTCCATAACTAGCTAATATATGGTACAGGAACATTCTGATGGTGATTTGGACATGAAGACACTCTAATGCTTCATGCTGCTTTACCAGCCTTGACGTGAGTCTCTTCTGGATGTAGATTGGAGACACCTTTTTCCCTCCTCCTGTGCAGTCGCTAGTCCAAACTTGTGGAATGTGTTATAGTTCTGCATAGCTGGAGTACTCTTCGATATTTTAAACCATGCCTCAGTCACTACACAAATGTGAATGTCTTCCAGGGTGAGAAGGGTTTGTTAAGGAGTGGAGTTTCTTGTTGAGGCTCCTAGCATTGATCACTAACACCTATATATTTACCTTTGCTTTTGTCGTTATGTTTGTAGGTTTATCAGGTTGGCATTGCCTAAAAAGGTACTATGGGGGAGGACAATTTCTTTGCCAGTAATCAAAACCCTAGAGGGGACAGATGCAGGCCATCCCTGGTGAAGTAGTGTGGTCTGTTGATCATATCCTCCCAGGCTGACAAATATTGGACCCCTTTTGAATGACACCAACAACTAAGCCAATTATTAAATGCAATTATTTTTTGATCATATTAAAGCATCATCATCCTTTCAGAGGGTACAGTATTGTTCAATGCTAGGCTCATATTTGCCTTGGACACACAGTCTGAGAGCTCTATCATGTTTCTCTTCGTATAGTCAAATCATTGACACCGGCATAAACTATGACAGAGTCATACTGGCACTTGTTGTTCCAGGACTTGAGTGCATGTGTGATCAGACAGATCCTGGCACCAGACAAGACACTAACCATCACTCCTTCCTTGCTCCTTCTGGTATGAGGCACATCAGTATGTCTTACAATGGATTTAGCTATAACGAGAATATGTGCTTGCGTCTATGTCTCCCCTATGGGTACAGCATCTGTGACTTTGGGACTCCTTGTGCTATGTCAGGAAGTAGGCTTAATTTTCTAAGTGTGCTTTGTGCCTGTTTTCTGCTTTGGAGGTCTTTGAGGTTTAGCCATGTTAATCTTTAGAATCTCAGCTTATGATAGATTGTGTGTATTGTGATGGCCTTGTAGAGGTGTGATGTGTGGTGTACTGCTGGTGATTTTGGTGTCTGAATTTATTGTGTGTGAGATTTTTGTCTTCAAGAATAATAATTTATATATATTTATTATTTATTTGTCTTTGTTTACTGGGAAAGTCCGACTAGGTATACTCATTTTCAGCAGGCACCCTGGGAAAAAAACTCCATTTGCTTACATTGCATTATACTAAGTTCCAGTTAAACAGATTAGTTACATTTCTATTTACATTTATACACAAACAGTACTTACATTATACATTCTAAGATTTTACAGAGGTGGAAGTTACTAAAGAGAAATCCCACATGCATCTTAGTGGATTGTTCTTAGTGGCAGTTATATATGCAAATTGTTTTGTCATTTCTGTGAGAGGTTGAGTGTATTCTGTTTAAGGAGACTATTTGGAAAGTATTGCATGGTGAACACAAACCCCCGGATTCTGCAAGCCCTGCACGGCGTGCAGGACTAGTGCAGGAGCTCCAGCAGGCAATATGCCTGCCGTGCGATCCAGAAATAACCTGTAGGGACGTGCATGAGTGCTCCTGCACTAGTCCTGTATGGACTCAGCCCCTGTATGCAAATTACCCCATTTGCAGGAGAAATCCATGGAAATGAGGTGAATTTGCGATCCAGAAAGCCGGAAACTGGCCATGCAGGATTAGTGTAATCTGCAGAAATGTACTCCGCCAGTACAAAACAGAGCCATGGCAGCTCAAAATAAAAGGGGGATATCATGTACAAAGCATGCCAATGGTCAACTATAAGGCCATTGGTATGGAAAACATTGGCAAAATTAAAAAAAATCAACTTTTATTTTTTTTTAGCCGATCTCGGCTGTTTAAGTGTAGGGCAGCAGCACGCAAACGGGATCGGGTGAAAAATAAAAAAAAAAAAAAAACAAAATAAGAATTCTAACCAAAATCACTATTTTGTCATTATACTCAATGGCAGGCTGAAGACAACATTGCCATTGAATAATGGTTGCTAAAGGGTGAGGCTCAGTGTGGGACATGTAACTATGCATTAGCAGGCAATCCCATGCAAATGATGGGAATGATATTGAATCCCAGATTTCCCCTGCATGCTAGTCAGCACCCAACAGTATAAGAGCAGAAATAGCTTGGTGCAAGCCTAGAAGTTAGTGGACATCATAGGGGGTGTGTGTCAGGAATACTGTAAGTCGATTGGAGCCCTGTGGCTTGGGGTTGCTCTTAGCTCAGCTGAGCTAAGCAAGGGGGTGTGTCTGAGGCTGCCTAGCACTCTGTACATTGCCTAAGCGGGTGTGCGCACCACACATCGGGTTTTAAAGGAAATGAAAAAAAGTAAATCAGGAAATAGCAGCTCTGTGCACATTTGAACACTGTGTTTGTGCGGTGCATCCCTGGACTTAAACAGGAAGGCAATGGGAATGGAAAACAGAGGTAGGAAGGTAATCAAGGAGAACTAGCATAGCTGGCAGGTGAAATGTATCAGAATCAGCCAATTACTCAGGCAGCAGACTAGCCCAGCCCAGAACACTACTATAAACAATGCAAACACCTTTCCCTCTGGTTTTTCCCATACTCTACACTACTGGTGTATACAAGCAGGGAACGTGTAACAAACAAAACAACAAAATGATAGGGGCTTCAATAGCTATCATACAACAACATGTGGAAGAGGCTGAGGGTGTTGAGGATGTGAATACTGTTGACCAACCCACAGTGAAGAGACAGAGAAGAGTGTACAAACCCAGGGTAACCTACCAGGGGGCTACATGAGCTGGAGATAGTGGAGCACTATAGGGTGGACAGGGACCTCCTATAGCAAATTGTTGAGCTGTGCCGGCCATGCCTGACACACAGAACTAATAGAGGGGAACCCATCCCAGTGGATACCAAGGTATGTGTATGCCTATGGATACTAGCTACAGGTACCTTCCAAAGACCAACTGGGGATATGATGGAGATCTCACAGGCATCAGCATCCAGGGTACTCCACCAGTTCCTGGATGCCATGTCAGCACATGCCGGTGAGCATGTATATTTCCCCAACACCCGTGAGGCATTGGCCAGCAATATGCATCTGTTCCACCAAATAGCAGAATACCCCGAGGTAGTGGGTGCTACAGACTGCACGCACATATGCATCAAAGCACCACCTGGTGATAAAGGTAGGGTCTACATCAACCGCAAGGGCCTCCCCTCCATCAACTGCCAGGTCATGTGCGATGCCCAGGGCATAATAATGAATGTGTGTGCAGGCTGCCCTGGAAGCTATCAAATTTCCCACATCTGGCATCTGACGCAGCTGTACCAGAGATTTGCCAATGGGGACATCCCTTACGGTCACGTAGTGGGGGATGCTGGTTAATCATTGGAGCCATGGCTAATGACACCCATCAGAAATTTTAAACACACCCGGGCAAGAACTCTATAATGAGGCACAAGCACAGACCAGAATTATAATAGATCATGTGTTTGGGATGCTCAAGTCACAGTTCCAGTGCCTGGACACATCCGGTGGAGCCTTGCAGTACTCACCAGCTACATATACCCAAATTGTCATCGTATGGGCCATGCTACACTATATGATCCTGCAGAAACAGCTGCAGCAGGAACAGCACTGGGCGGGGCCACACAGCCCCCCACCATTGCCAAGGCCTGCACAGGCACAGAGTGACTCGGAGAAGGAACAACCTGAGACTGCCCCAGCAAGTAGAAGGAGGCATGCCCAGTATGCCCTGGCCTTGGCAAAGAGGCAATGCATAGCACATACACTGACACAGGAGGGACCCAGGGGATGACACCTCTCTCTGACTCGCACATACAGTAAAAGGGATGCCAAACATGACACTACCTGTGCCCAACCATGTATAAGGGAGTGTACTATGTGTCTCCGACATAGGCAGCCCCCAGCGCCATCCTCAATACTGGCACAGCCACAAGGTAAGTCACTCCCCTTACCGATTGCTGATTGGAGTAGTATGTGTTGTTACTTGCATCTATGGTATGGATGTGAGCATGCAAGGCAATCGGGTGGCTGAATGGGATGCCAGCAGATAGCAGACACCTATAGTGGCATCATGAGATCTGTAACAAATACGGGTGTCACCATAGAAGCCAGTACTACACATGTTGACAAAACCCACTGCAGGAAATGTGCTGTACTACATGTGTGTCCATATGACACACACATCCAGTCAGGGAGGTTCACATACCCAACAACAATTACAGCCAGCAAAACAGGCATAGACAAACACAAACAAAGGCTGTGCTAAGGCCACTGAATGATGCCTATGGGTAGCCTCCCCACCAGGCCTACACAGACAGACCACATCAGTTCAGGCAGTGGAATGTTAGATCTGAAGGGTAGGAAGTCAGAAACTAATATGTAGGTCACTCAAACGTAAGACCTGTAGTACACTGACATGCCTCCAGTCAGCATGATGGGTTAGAAAACAGAATGAAATGGAGTACCTGACAGACCAGTACAGTTATAGCAAATGTGTACAAGTGTCAGGTGTGCATCCCCCCCAAGTCCTGTGTAGCAATGTAGCAACAGTCCGGTGTGCCCCCCATAGCCTATGTTGACATGTAGTAACAGTCTGGTGTGCCTTCCCCCAATCCTATGTAGAAATGTAGTAACAGTCAGGTGTGCCACCCAATCCTATGTAGACATGTAGTAACAGTCAGGTGTGCCCCCCCAATCCTGTGTAGCAATGTAGAAAGTCAGGTGTGCCCCCCAATCTTGTGTAGCACACATAAGAAACAGTCAAGTGTGCCCCCCAATCCTGTGTAGAAATGTAGAAACAGTCAGGTGTGCCCCCCCCAACCCTACTTAGATATGTAGTAACAGTCAGGTGTGCCCCCCACTCCTATATAGAAATGTAGTACCAGTCTGGTGTGCCCCCCCCCCATCAGATGTACACACGTTGTAACAATCAGGTGTGCCCCCCCAATCTGATGTAGAAATGTAGTAACAGTCAGGTATGCCCCCCAATCCTGTGTAGCAATGTAGAAACAGTCAAATGTGCCCCCCCCATATCCTATGTAGACATGTAGTAACAGTCAGGTGTACCCCCCTCCCATGTAGAAATGTAGTAACATTTATGTGTAGGTATAATACCAGTGTAGCACAGATGCCCAGAGGTGGCCAAGGTAGCAGGATAGATTGTAGCATTTGTACAATATGCAGGTATGTGTGTGTCAGGTTGGTGTGTGTTTCATATTGTGTGAGAGTGGTCAGTATGCATGCATGTTGAGGTATGACCATGTGGCCATTGCCCACTACTGCTGATGACAGGGCCAAGTCCTCACAACTGCAGTGCCAAAGACAATTCCCACCAGTATAACACATGCTAGCAGTAAGCCATTGTAAATGTATGGTGGTAATATGTGTCACCATCTGAAAGATTGACATGGCATGGCTGTTGGGCTAGATATACAAGTACACAGGGGAAAGTACCCCAGACATATAGTATATAATGTGTAACTGTGAAATAGACACACCCTTGGAATTGTACATACAGGTATGCATCACATTGTCTTTGCCTGTAGTAAAGAATACTGGTGTTGTCTGCCCAAACACTTGCAGATCACAAAGGTTGTAGGACTGATGTATTAGGAAACAGCTGATGTGCCTACACATGCCACCATAACTGGAATGCCCCATGCATATATGTGTGTCCGATGCAGGTAGTGTCCATAGCACACATGCACCCAGCTCACCCAAACACCACCCACAGGTGCTTCTCTGGTCATATTCCTGCTGTTGGGAATGGGTACAATATGACCCCCACCTGTATATGGCAATAGCAAATGAATGCAGCATGCAGTGCAGGTGTCCCATGCTGTAGGTATCCCTAGCTGTAGGTAGCATTCTGCCAGCATCCACACCACCTGATCAATACTGATAGAAGGTATTGGCATGAACACCTAGCACACCTACCCTCTCACCCCAAGGGAATATACTGCATGGCGGTCTGGGACTGTAGGACTGACAGAATGCAATGGCCTGCCATAGCTGGCCCGCATCACCACCAAATAGCCTACAGGCCTCTGCCAAAGACCTGTGTCTCACACGTACAGCCAATGATTGTTATGTCATGGACACCCAAATAACAACATAACACACTCCACATAAGCCATATGCAAGGCCATGTGGACAAACCACAGTAACATGTCCACTATGTCCCACTGCATGAACTGTGGACCAACACCAAAACACAGCTGTGATGAGGTGATAACCTTAGGAAAAGTATCAGAGAATGTATGCATAATGTATGGCAGAGGGCAGAATCATAGAGGGAAGGTGGAAGCATGGGCAGGATGGAATGTGCAAGGTCTGACACAGCTGTGTGCACACACTATCCTTGGCTGCAAACACATAAATGGGTGGCTACAAACCTGCCTGTACACCACAATAGGGGTAATGTCCTGACTCATGGCCCCTGCCTCTGGGTAACCTGTATGAATCTGTGCAGCTGTGAGATATTACCACAGCAAGATACGGCCATACTGTCATGTCGATGGATACACAAGTATGGGACCCTCTTCCAGCACTGTACCAAGGTGCTGAACTGGATACACAGACCCAGCAGTAAGTGTCTGCAGCTCCCAGTCCAGAATGGCATAACCTACTATGAATATGAAAACACAAGCACTCAGGTCACTCCAGAACAAGTACAAATATGACTCTGTCATTGTCCATGTTGGTGTGAATGACCTGAGACGTACCTCCCTGTACTACATGAAAAGAGACATGGAAGAGCTCTCTGATCTTGCAGCCCAGGCCAGTATGACCCTGATCCTGAGTAGCATCCTGCCCTTACCAAGAATGATACCACAGTTTAAAGAAAAAAATATCAATTTCAACAACTGGCTAAGTTTCTGGTATCATTCAAAGGGGATCCAGTGTCTGTCTGCCTGGGATGACATGCTTGACAAGCCATGCTGCTTCACTTGAGATGGCTTGCACCTGTGACTCTTAGGCTTTTGAATACTGGCCAAGGCTCTTGCCACCCCCATAGTGCCTTTTTTAGGCAAGGCTCAAAAGACAAACCCACCACCATAAATAGCACAAGTAACAAAAAAGTGAGGGTAATGCTACTCAATGCCAGAAGTCTAAACCTCAAAATGCACGCACACGAGGCACTACTCAATATGGAGATAATCGATATATGTGCAGTAACAGAAACCTAGTTTAAGGCTTCAGAGAGCACCCCAGCACTACCAGGCTACAACTCATACCATACATTTCAGCCACAGAACCCAGACCGAAATACAAAAGGCGGGGGCGTATCCATATTCATCAAGGATACCCACACCTCCAGGTTAGTGGCACAGCACATGCTTCAGAGATCATCCATGTGCAATTAGCAATGGGCAAAACTGCAATTCAAATTGTAGCTTGCTACAGATCACTCACCATGTCCCAGGACCCCCATTCCGCATTTCTGGAAACAATGAGAAATATAAAGGTCCTACCAAACACCCTAATATTGGGTGATTTCAATTACCCAAACATTAACTGGAAGAACTACTGAAGTACTAACTCCCTTGCCCAACATTTCCTAGAATTTATAAACTCAAATGCCCTGGATCAACTGGTCAACACTCCCACCAGAGGTGACAACATATTTGACCTGGTCATCACCAACATGGCCGACCGGTGCTCCACACTGCAGGTCAACCTCTCGCTGGTTAGATCTGACCATAAACAAATCACTTTGGATATCCACATTCCTCCCCCACCCCTGGACAAGGAAACCACCATGAAAAACTTTTCAAAAGCAAACTTCACATTACTTAAAACTGAGGTGGAAAGTTTCAAAGCCCCCATGCTAAAGGATAACATTGTCCAAGCTGTAAAATCCTTTACTAATGCATTTTACTGGCACCTACAAGAATGCATGTATCGTGCTATCCCAAGCAAAACCAAGACTCACTCCACCAAGAAAAGGAAACCAGTCTGGTGGACTCCTGCCATAAACAAGCTATACAATAGAAGGAGGAAACTAGTACAGAAAAGAGTAAAATCCCAAGAAGGGAAGACATCCCTGATCAGTATCAGCAAGAAACTATGATCCCTCATAAAATCATCCAAGGCGAGTTTTGAAAGAAAAATTGCCAAGGACTCCAAAGATAACCACAAGGCATTCTTTAGCTATGTCAAGAATCTAAGTGGCAATGCTCAGATCTGCTCCGAGTTAGTGCAGAATGGTAAAAAATACACTGAACCGACCGATATTCCCAACATCCTGGCAGACAGGTTAAGCACAAACTTCACCCCCCACTCACCCCCAAAAGGGCCTATAACCATACTAGAAGAATGTAGAGCCCCTGAAATCACAGACACTCAGGTTAAAACAGCCATCTACAAAACCAAAAACACAGCATCAATGGGACTGGACGGTGTCCCATGCTGCGTCCTACATGAGCTCAAAGACGAACTAACCCCTCACCTAAACACACTGTTCAAACTCAGCCTCTCCACAGGTTATGTTCCCATAGCGTGGTGCACAGCAACAGTTATTCCACTCCACAAAGGTGGAGCCACAATAGACCAAGGGAACTATCACCCTATAAGCCTGATTAGCTTGGTCTGCAAAGCTGTGGAGTGCATCATCATGGAACTCATTAACAGAGACATTGAGAACCTCTAAATACTGGACCCTACCCAGTTTGGCTTTGTTAAGGGCAGATCATGCCTCCTAAACCTGGTGGACTTCTTTGAGTCAGTTACCAAGGCTATAGACAAGGGAACGGTGGTACACACAGCCTACCTAGACCTTGCAAAGGCCTTCGACACCATTCCCTAGTCTGGTATTATACACAAGCTCACCAGCCTGAACATAAACCCCTACATCACAAGATGGGTTGCCAACTGGCTCATGGACAGAACCCACATGGTAAGAGTTGCAGGAGCTAGGTCTGACTCTAAACCGGTTACAAGTGGCATTTCCCAGGGCTCAGTCCTAGGACCCTCCTGTTCGGCATATACTTCTCAGAGGTACAGGCAAGCACAGGAGGACTATGGCTGACCAATTTCACAGACAACTGCAAATTAGGGCCTATAATTGACTCTCCAGCTGACACAGATATCCTCCAAAAGGGGCTCACTGAGACCGATACCTGGTGTCAAAATCATGCCCTCAAGCTAAATGCTAAAAAGTGCATAGTCATCCCCTTTGGAAAAAACAAAGTACCCACAAACTACCACATAGGTGGTAGCCCCTAAATACTGAAGACGTAATAAGGGATCTGGGGACCCAGGTAGATAGTAATCTTTCCTTTGATAATCTCATTGCCAAAGTGGTTAGAAAATCCTTCTACATGGCCCACCTTATCACAAAAGGGTTTGCATTCAGATCAAAAGAGGTCATTGTGCCTCTCTACTCATTGCTCATCAGACCCATCATAGAGTACAATGCCCCATTTGGGATGTATCTTACAAGACACCTGCAACAGATGGAAAGACCACAGAAGTACCTTACCAAGAGGATCACTGGCCTCAAACAGATTCCCTATGCAGCTCGACTGAAGAAACTCCTGCTGTACTCGGTTGCATACCGCCTACTCAGAGGTGATCTCTGCCTGACATACAAGGCCATGTCCATCCCAGAACTGATGGACATGCTACACCTAAAGAAAAGCTTATCCCCTCGAGCCACATGCTCTAGGGATCTTAACCTCACCACAGCAATAAATAGGACATGCTGGAGGGATAGATTCCTGGCCCAGAGACTTCCCATGCTTTGGAACAAGACTCCAATCTACATTAGGCAGAGCTCCTTGCTAACACTCTTCAAGAGAAACCTTAACGAGTGGATGGGAAACAGAAAGTTTATCCCGGGGATCACTTCAGTGGCACAGGGAACTAATCTAAGGGGGTGGCAAAAGCCAACATATTCTGGCTAGGCTTATAAATGCCTTCAGGCAGATAGCCTAGTATCTACCTATGAACCTAACCTATGCAGGCATCTGACCATAATACTGGACACAGCTGCATTCACCCTTGTTCCCCAGGACATCACTGTGAGCAAGAATGTCCACCTGACAGTACTTGAGGACATAAAACATCACAGTGTATAACAGTACACATGTCTGAATATCTCTGCCAACACCAGTACCATGTAGCAGAAGCAGCACAGACACAATCACCTACAGTACATGGGTTCTGGGGTGTAGCTCGCAATACATTTCCCTGTGAGCTACATCGCCGAAACCAAATGGCTGCAGCAGCACTTTGCTATAGAGCAATACGGCTGAATAGCATAGCCGCTGTAGCTGTAACCTAGGCACAGAAATATGTCCACTGGTGGCGATCCTTACAGACAGCTGCCTAGCTGTATTCTAGCAGGGACAGCCATACTAGATGTGTACCACGTTCCATATTCTCATGTAAGGAATGCATTTATTTTATTATTTATTTCTGTGCATAGGTTACAGCTGCAGGGACTATGCTATTCAGCCGTATTGCTCTATGGCAAAGTGCTACTGCAGCCATTTGGTTTCTGCGATGTAGCTCGCAGGGAAATGTCTTGCGAGCTACACGCCAGAACCCACAGTACACACTATCCCTTGCACAATTTGTCCCCATACTGCCAAATGATCTATGAATACCCTACAGAAACAGTTTGCTACCTGTAGGTGTACAAAACAAAAGTCTGCACTGGAGTACAAACTACAAGGAATGGAACCACACATTCAATGCAGAAGGGCATATTGGGCATGCTCACACACTTAGAGAAATGAAAGAGAAATGAAGGCAATGTCAGACAACAACATACTGAAAGGTTATACTGGGCATGCTCACACACTAAAACAAATGAAGCCCATGTCTGCAAGCAACAGTGGACCATACATATCTGACTGTTGCAGATGTTAGTGCATACACTCCTCAGTATGCACCAGTCATGCTTTGCACACACATTGGATAGGAATACAGACATATATCCAAGGACAACACAGTATAACAAGCCAAATGTAAACATACATAGATGTGTGGAAGAGAGTGAATGTGACAAAGACCCATCCTTCATGAGGCCTGTCCCACCCAGCACACAGCCAAATGGCTACAACCACATGATGTGTAACTCTCATTCACTATAGACATTAGCCACTGGTATCCATCAGCATTACAGACTATGTGGTACAAGTGCTAGTTGTGTAACATAACTGTACAAGGCAGTAGTCATCTAGCAGCTGTATACATGCACCTACAGAATATAACCCTGCATGTGGTGTGAAAACCTCTAGATTAATGGGTTATGGCCCATGCACATACACTGCCCTCCCCGTAGCCCTACTATGACAAGCCTGCTGATGTCATCCACATTGTAATACACCTTTGGGAATGGAGTAGCCCAGTAATCTCTGTGGCGCATCCTAATACTGTGTAATGCTGTAGTGTGAGAAACTAGTTAGGTAGGAATTCTAATCCAAGATGTGGCAACTGTGTGTGTGTGTGTGTGTGTGTGTGTGTGTGTGTGTGTGTGTGTGTGTGTGTGTGTGTGTGTGTGTGTGTGTGTTTGTGTGTCTCTGTCTGTATAGGGAGCAATGCTTTTTACGCTACTCACGCTCACTACAATTCAAATGTCCTACTTTGGCAAGGCTGCTGATGTCATTCAGTGTGAAGTACATCTTTGGGAAATGTATAGCCCAATGATCTCTGTGGTGTGTCCTAATACTGTGTAATGTTGTAGTGTGATACCCTAATTAGATAGGAGTTCTATTCCCAGACATGGTAACTGTGTGTTTGTGTGTCTCTGGCTGTGTAGGGAAGCAATACTTTTTAGGCCAGTTATGCTCACTACAGATCAAATTTCCTACTTTGGCAAGGTTACTGATGTCATTCACTGTGAAATACAACTTTGAGAAAAATGTAGCCCAGTAATCTCTGTGATGCATCCTGTAACAGTGTACTGCTTTAGTGTGATATAGTACCCTGGTAGGGATTCTATTCCCACACATGACAAGTGTGAATGTTTGTGTGTGCGTTTCTATGTCTGTGTAGGGAGCAATGCTTTTTAGGCTAGTCACACTTACTACAGATCAAATGCCCTACTTTGGCAAGGTTGCTGATGTCATTCACTGTGAAATACACCTTTGAGAACAATGTCGTCCAGTAATCTCCATGGCGTGTCCTATAACAGCATAATGCTGGTGTGATATAGTACTCTGATAGGGGTTCATAGGTTGGTACTAGGCTATCGGCCCTAGGGCCTATACAAGCCTAGCCATAACAATTCCCAAGATATTTATTCCCACAATATTTACTTTCCTGGACCCGTGTCTAGCAGGGCGACTGGCATGATCCCCAAGATGAATTTCCTATCTCCCATCCAATTATCAAGGTTCATTTTGAAGAGGGCCAAGGAGGTGCTCTGCTTGACATGTATGGGCAGTCTATTCCAGAGTATAGGGAGTCTCTTGGTCAGGAACCTATCCCTCCAGCATGTTTTGTTCATTGTAATGACAAGGTTTAGATCCCTGGAGCATGTGGGTCTGAGGGATTGGGATTTCTTTAAGTGGAGCATGTCCAACAGCTCAGAGTTTGACATGGCCTTGTGGTTCCCCTTCACAATCTTGAATTACTGAATGCTCAAAATTCAGTATCTGGAGTCTGTAAAGTTGAACCAACAAAAATCCCGAAACCCACAAGCACGAAAACAAAAACCCCCGAACATACACAACACATACACCACACAACATGCACACCATACAACCCACATCACAGATGCAAGCCCCCCATGCACCCCCACACACCCCCACTTATATATTCTAACTTCAAGATCGCACTAATACCAAAATAAAAAAACACCCTGCAGACATTTTAAACTGCCTCGCACACACACACACAAATACAGACACATCCAACACTCACACTCATACTCCCACCTACCTACCCTAACTCACACACACAACTTACAAAACACAAACATACACTCACTTACCTTCACTTCTGTAACACATCCCGACTCACACACTTCCTTCCCATAGCTGACATGCATAAGCGCAAATTCAAGATATGTGAATTTGCGCTTATGCAGATTCGCGTTTTTGGGTTTTCGACTTTACAGTCTCGAGTTACTGAATTTCGAGCATTCAGTAATTCGAGACTGTGAAGGGGAACCGGCCTTGTATGTTAAGCAGAGATCACCTCTGAGTAGACAATATGCCACAGAATATAGCTGGAGTTTTTTTAGTTAGTCAGCATAGGGCATCTGCTTTAGGCCTGTGATTCTTTCAGTGAGGTATGTTTGTGGCCTTTCCAGCTGTTGCAGATGTCTTGTGATGTATAAACTAAACAGGGCATTGTACTCTATAATGGGTCTAATGAGGGATGAGTAGATTGGGACAATGATCTCCTTTTTTCTGGATGAAAAGCCCTTAGTGATGAGGTGTGCCACATAGAAGGATTTCCTGACTGTTGTGGCAATGTGATTATCAAAGGTGAGACCACTGTCCACCTGTGTCCCTAAGTCTCTCATCACACTTTCGGTGTTTAGTGTACTGCCATCTATGTGGTAATGCATGGGTACATGTTTTTTCCCAAAGGGAATAACTATACATTTCTTGGCATTAAGCTTGAGCCCATGGCTCTGGCACCAAGCATCTGTTTCTGTAAGGCCCTTTTGTAGAATATCCACATCATTTGGGGATTCAATAATGGCTCCCAATTTGCAGTCATCTGTGAACTTTGTTAGCCAGAGTCCCTTAGTGTTGGCCTGTACTTCAGAGAAGTAGATGCTAAACAAGAGCGGCCCCAGGACAGAACTCTGAGGCACTCCACTTGTCACTTGTCTGGAGCTGGATTTTCAGTCAGCTACTTATACAATCTGGGTTCTGTCAGTAAGCCAGTTGGCAACCCATCAAATGACATATGGATTTATGCCCAGCTTCGTAAGTTTATCTATGATTCCAGAGTGGGGGATGGTGTCAAAGGCCTTGGCGAGGTCCTGATAGTCTCTGTGGACCTCCATACCCTCGTCCACAGCTCTGGAGACTGATTTGAAGAAGGAAATCAGGTTCAGGAGACAGGATCGGACCTTCATGAACCCAAACTGGGTGGGGTCCAGTGTTTGAAAGTTGCCAATGTCTTTGTTTATAAGTTCCATGATAATGCTTTCCATGCCTTTGCAGATCAGACTTGCCAGACTGATGGGACGGTAGTTCCCGGGATCCAAGGTGGATCCCCCTTTGTGTACTGGGATAACTGTAGCTGTGCGCCACTCAGTGGGCATGAAGACTGAGGAGAGGCTATGATTAAACATTACACTTAGGTGAGGTGCCAGTTCATTTTGTAGTTCAGGTAGTACACAGACCGGGATGTCATCTAGTCCCATGGATGCTGTATTCTTAGCTTTGCAGAGTGCGGTTTCTACCTGTGTGGCCATGATTACTGGAATTTGGCAATCTTTTGATATTGAGATGAGCCCTTTAGGGGGTGAGAGGGGGGGTGAAGTTGGCACTAAATCGATCTTCCAGGATATTGGCAATATCCTTGGGATCAGTATATTTAATGCCATGCTGTTGTAGCTCAGAGCAGATCTGAGCATTGCCATTTAGATTCTTGACATAACTATAGAATACCTTGTGGTTGTCATTGGAATCTTTAGCAATTTTATTTTCGTAACTTGCTTTTGAGGATTTTATGAGAGATCTCAGCTTCTTACTGAGGCTAGTAAGGGAGTTTTTTGCATCATGGGATTGTCCTCTTTTCTGCAACAGTTTCTTCCTCCTGTTTTATAGTTTGTTTATGGCAGGGGACCACCAGATTGGCTTCCTTTTTTGGAGGAGAGCATATTGGTTCTATTTGGGATGGCACAATTCATGAACGAGTGGATGTGCTCATACAGTGCCTTAGAGTAGGATTCAGCAGTCGAACTTTCTGCTCCTGTCTGCATGGGTGTCATGAAGTTTGTAACTTCTGACTTGAGTAGCATGAAGTTGGCTTTGGAGAAGTTTTTTACAGAGGTTTCCTTACTGGGGGGTGGGGTGGGATGTGGATGTCAAGGGTGATTACCTTATGGTCAGACCTGACCAATGAGGGGGTGACCACTGGTGTGGAGCATCTATCCTCCCATGTTGGTAATCACCAGATCTAGGATATTAGAGCCCCTAGTGGGACAATGGGTTAGTTGGTCCAGGGCATTGGAATTTATGAATTCCAAGAACCATTGGGAATAGGTGTTGGTACCCGAGTAGTTTTCCAGTTAATGGCTGGGTAGTTGAAATCGCCCAGTATTATGATGTTTGGTTGTATCTTAATATTTTCCAGTATGTTTAGAAAGGTGTAGTGAGAATCTTGGTGCATGGTGGTGGTGGCAAGCTGCAATTTGGATTGTAGTCTTACCTAGTGTTAGTTGCACCTGGAGAATTTTAGATGCATTGTGTTGGGCAGCTAGCCTGGAGGTGTGAATATTCTTGGTGAATATGGACATTCCTCCACCTTTAATGTTTTGGTCTTGGTTTGGTGGCCGAAAAGTGTGGTAAGAGTTGTAGCCTGGTATTGCAGGGGTGCTCTCTGGATCCTTGAACCAGGCCTCAGTTACTTCACAGATATTGATGTTCTCCATTTTTAGGAGTGCCTTGAGAGAGTGCATTTTGAGGTTTAGACTTCTAGCATTGAGTAGCATTACCTTCAGATTTTGCATGCTTGTATCTGTTACAGTGGTGGCTTTGTCCTTTGAACCTTGCCTAAAAATGGTGCTATAGGGGTGGCAAGAGCTTTAGCCAGTAACCTGAATCCCAGAGATGATAGGTGCAGACCATCTCTGACAAAACATTGTGGTTTATCGATCATGTCGTCCCAGGCAGACAGATACTGAATCCCCTTTGAATGACACCAGAAGCTTAGCCAGTTGTTGAAGTCAATCATTTTGTCATTATACTGTTGTATCATTCTGGGTGAATGCAGGATGCTACTCAAGGCTAGCATCAGACCTGCCTGGACCACATGATCCGAGAGCTCTTCCATGTCTCTTTTCATGTAGTCCAGGGAGGTACGTCTCAAGTCATTCACTCCAACATGGACAATGACAGAGTATTATTTGTACTTGTTGTGGGGTGACTTGAGTGCATGTGTTATGTGGTGGATCCTGGCACCTGACAGGCAGCTGACCAATGGATGGGAGATCGCAGATATACCCCAGGGATTACCTCAGTGTCACTGCTCGACAGAGGCACAGCAAAATAATGGGTATAGTTCCCCATACTAAAGGGGTGGCGTAAGCCACAAAACGATGGGCTAGGCTTGTAAATGCCCTCGGGCAGATAGCCTAGTATGAACCTATGAACCTATGAACCTATGACTGTAATTTTCTCCTTGTTCAGCCTGGTGATTGGGACATCAGTGTGCCTGACTATAGAGTCGCCTATGACTAAAGTGTTGGGTACATTTTCTTGCCTTAGGGGCTGTTGTTGGGTGGCACACTGGTGTTGTGAGCTATGTGTCACTTTGGTTGTGAATGGTGTTTGCGTTTCAGTGTGGATGTTTGTGTGTGTGTTTCTATGTCTGTGTAGGGAACAGTGCTTTTTAGGTTAGTCACACTCACTACAGATAAAATGCCCTACTTTGGCAAGGCTGCTGATGTCATTCACTGTGCAATACACCTTTGAGAAAGCTGTAGCCCAGTAATCTCCATGGTGCATCCTATAAATGGGTACTGCTGTAGTGTGATATAGTATTTTGGTAGGGGATCTATTCCCACACATGGCAAGTGTGGATGTTTGTGTGTGTGTGTGTTTCTATTCCTGTGTAGGGAGCAATGCTTTTTAGGTTAGTCACACTCACTACAGATCAAATGCCCTACTTTGGTAAGTTTGCTGATGTCATTCACTGTGAAATACACTTTTGAGAAAGACATAGCCTGGTAATCTCTGTGGTGCATCTTATAACAGCGTACTTCTGTAGTGTGATATAATACTCTGATAGGGGTTCTTTTCCCACACATGGCAAGTGTGGATGTTTGTGTGTTTCTATGTCTGTGTAGGGAGCAATGCCTACAGATCAAGTGCCCTACTTTGGCAAAGCTGCTCATGTCATTCACTATGAAATACACCTTTGGGGAAAAAGTATACTAGTAATCTCTGTGGCGTGTGCTATTACTTTCTAGTGCTATAGTGTAATAAACTAATTAGGTAGGCATTCAAATCCCAGACATGGCAGATGTATGTGTATCTGTGTTTTTTATTCGAATCCTGTGTAAAGGTGGCCATGAGTGCGTAACAACTGGACTCATTGTGAAGTGGGTTTTGCAAATTTCTTATATGGTGGCCCTATTATATGTCACAATGTCCACCGTACAAGGATAACAGATGTGAAATAACCGAGAGAATGGGGTGCAACTACATACCCCTACATGTGACATCAAGGCCTGGCAAACAAAGTTTGCAATCATTGTATTACCCAGAAAATATTCTTAATCCATGTCTCATACACAAGCACACTTGCTAAGCAACAACCGCTATGGTGGTAGTACCCTGCATATTGCCTACAGATAGTAACCATGGTGTGATTGCAGTGTACTACAGAGGGCATGGCACCCTGTCCATCAGTACAGTAGGCATGTACATGCAGACAGTGCCCCTTCACTATGCACCCCACTGTACACCTGCAACACCTGTGGCATCATCAAATGTGACCCACAAAGGACATGCCATGCCTCAAACACATGCCCTGCATGGACAGATGCCACTGACACTAGGGAATACCTGTATCATGCTATCCATGTTGGTGCTGGGTCAACCTGCTGTCCATTACCTGTTCCCGCCACATGAGGGCAGGACTGGCACATCTGATGATAACAATCTGTGTACACAATAGGGGCCAGAAACCTCAGGTGCAGTTCCACATGTCACTGTACATGCATGTGGGACATGTGCACATCCCAGACACTGTTCAGGTCATGGACTACAAAACACATACATGGCAAGCAATGCACAGAAATGGCCACAAACAGTAGTTACCCAGGTGACTGGATGGTGAATACTATACCCACCTGTGTGGGCCAGTCCAGACACTACACCCCTGAGCCACACTGCAGACCATTGTCATGTGGCCTGATGCCAAGGTATACCCATCACCTAGCCTTATATAGCCTTCTGGCACAGTCAACCTCTACACACTCATGAAGCAATGCACCCATGCATGTCAATACTGGCACCCTGTGTCTGTGTGTGTGGTGTATGATGCTTCTGACCACATTCACACTCACTACAAGCCCTAGTGGCATACTGAAACATGCTGTCTGATGTCAGACACCTCCACATACCCTTTGCCCATATAATCTCTGAATAACCTCTGTGGTGCATGTGATACCTGCACAGTACTGTATTGCGGCAAACTAACTAGTGAGTAGGTGTATTCCATACCCTGCTAGCGTGTCAATGTATGTGGGTCCCTGAGAGAGTGTGGCTGTGTTGATGATGACACCTGTTCATGCGGACAGGCACGTGTACTACACCTACTGTATCACTACCATATTGCTGTTGCAGATGTCACTCACCATCACATATACATTTAGAGAGCTCTTCAACATGTAAGCTATGTAGCACATCCAATAACTGCATAGACATGTGATATCAATACATAGTCAGTCAGGGATTTGATACCCAGTACTGGTAGGTGTGTGACACAAGCATGCGTAGGTTTTACTCTCTCACCCCCTCCCTGACCTGTCTTTGCCTCTGTCTGCCTCTCTCACTCACTCTGTGGTGGATGTGGAGACGTACACCTGGTTTGCTTAAGCAGCAGCATGTGTTTTGTAAGTGATGCTTATGATCAGCGGATGGCCTCTGCATGAATTGCAGCCCTCGTCTAGCTGATTGCATGTGGAACAGTTGTAGTAACATTTCCATAGCCAATTCCATGGAAACACACTCCAATATCTAGGGACATCATGTTGGTGTTGGGCCTTTTTATTCACTATGAGCAGGACCTAGATCTGTTGTTTGGCAAACAGCATTACAGATGGATTGGGGATTTACCTCTAACAACATACACTGTGGAAACAGGCCAACACACAGGTGGGGGATGTGCCTGACATGACTACAGAATGCAAGTGTCACTATTCTGCATTTGGAGTAATGGTTTAACAGGGTGTGTGTGGATATGGCTGGTCTACATGTTTTAAGACCTGTCATGACAGTGCTATGTTTCTGAGGAAACCCCCATCTGTAGGTTCATCTGCAGAGTGGGCAGTGTGTGGTGCCTTTTGTTTCTTGTGTTACTCACAGAGCACCTATCTGTGAACTGCAGAAGCATAGTGTGAGGATTGCAGACAGTACATGGTGACATACATGAGAGTTACTGACTTCATATCCCTCATAGGACATATGTCACAAAAAACCCTGTTACAACAGTAACTGTATGAGGTTATCACAGCAACATGTCAATATTGGCTCTGTGTTTGAGCCTCCAGGTGCAACCCTGTCAACCTGTGTGTATATGTCATGCAGTAAGCAGTGCATATGTTCTGTACACCATAATATTGTGACATCATATCTGATAACAAGCCAGTGAGATATCAGACTGCGACACATGTTATGTATAATAGGGGTTATCTTTGAGGACATAGCCTGGGCATTCTGTGGTTATGTGAGGTCTGTGTACTTATGGTGATTGTCGACAGTGTGTATATTGTGAATATGTACTTTGGCCTGTGTACAGACTGTGGTAGATGTCATTGTTCTTGGTCCTTTTCTATCTGATGTTACATGCTGCTCCACTGTATGTTACCCTATCAGCTTACATGTTTGTAGAGCCAAACACACACATGTCCCATACCACAGACAGGCATTGGACCTCACTGTGTAGTGGCCCAGTATATATAGGGTTAGTGTGTGAGTGGCATATATGAGGATGGTGTTGATCAGATAGTCCACATACTGTAATATTATGCTAGCTACCATATGTGGCTGTGGCTGTGTTTACATTGGTTGTGGTTATGCACTTTCACACAGGTGTCTGTTACTCTGTGCTGTGACATGCCTGTAAAGCCTGCTATATATGCAGGTACATATGTATTCCCCCATAAGAAATGTAGGCCAGTGTTGTGGCAGTCTGCCTATAGCCTGCACAGTGCTTTATTACATGCCTAGCAGCTTAGTGTACCTACCCAGTGTGATGTTATGTCCACATACTTGCCAGATGTACTGCTACCAGGTCACCATAACAGTCATGTATATCCGACAAAGCAGTGGTATGCTGTACAGATGTATGTCACTAACTAGTGGGTAGTATGTGGCCATGGCACCTCTGTACCAGTGGTTAGTATGTGTCAGGACAGACAGGGGTGTGTGAATGCATAACCTATGGGGGCAAATGTATACCAGTGTTTACATGATATAGCCATCTACATGGCTGTTATCCTCCACATTGTCAGGCTTGGTCCACATGTCATGCACTAAGGGGTTCTATGTATACCTCTGGACTGATCAGAGTGTGTCAGACTGCCAACATTTATTGGCCATATCTCTGCTGTAGTCCACTGGATCATTATTGTGCTAGCAGTCATACTGTACTATGATGTCCTTAGGATGTCTGTCTGTGGCCAATGGCGCACATGCTAAAAGCAGATGTGACCTCCCACACACACGTCTGTGAAGACAACTCCTATCACAGTAGCAATAGTCTACATATATACCTGCAATACATACCTGACATCCACTTGCACTAAGAGGCTGGGACTATTGGGGCTGAGGTAGGACTCCACTCCATGTTCAGGACATAGGGTGAACATATATGTATATATACTTATCCATATACTTATACAGATATATACACATATACATATCGACATACATAGATGGATATGTATATGTACACATATATATATATATATATATATATATATATATATATATATATATATATATATATATATATAAACACTCATATATATACATATACGCAACAATATATGGCTACACATATACAAATAGAGATACATATGCAGATATACTTATGGATATCTACATATATATTTACAGTAATAGGTATATTAGAATAGATCTGTATGCACATGTAGTTATAGATATCTACATAAATAGGCATATCTGTACACATAGGATGTGCATACATATATAGCTATATATATATATATATATATATATATATATATATATATATATATATATATATATATGGATCTACCTCACTTGGTCGACATTTCATATGGTCGAATATTAATTTGGTCGACAGTTCATTTGATCGACAAGCATTTTAAGTGGGGGGCTTCACCCCCCACACCCCCCAATGTGGGGGGCTGTGCCCCCCCCACACCCCCTAACTATATATATCAACTCCAGGGTTGCACAACATTGGGGAAGGGGGCAAATGCTTGTCGATCAAATGAAATGTTGACCAAATGAACTGTCAATCAAATGAAATGTCGACCAAGTCAGGTAGACCCATATATATATATATATATATATATATATATATATATATATATATATATATATATACATACATACAAAGAGATGTACACATGGCCATATATATGTTACACTATACAGATTGTATGCAGACATGTATGAATATACATGTGTATGTATATGTAGTCATATATCAACCAATTATATGTATATATCCATAATCCTGTCATGTGTAAGCCTCACGGTTGTGTATACATTCCCTGATGTATCTCATTGTATGTATCTGCGTTGTGTACATTATGAAAAAACAACATATGTGATGCAACAGTCATATTAATAACATGTACTACACAATTGTGGAAATAAAGGCAAATGTTCAATACTAATCAATATGTGTATTGATATATATATTTGAAAAGCAACAGCTGTCTTCACAGTGGTTATGGTGTAGTGGTTAAGTGTTGTGACTTTAGTGTACAGGATTCTGGGTTCAAAACCTGTAAGGGCTGTTCATTTTATTGCTGGGCAGAACAAGGGCTGTCAGATACAGATTAGTTAAAGCAGATTTGAGTAGCTTTAAGCACATTTGTGTGGGCTTTTGTGAAGCTAAGCAGTGCTAAGCTACGGGTATACGTATGGGCACTTACACAATGTAGGCGTTGCTTACCAGTGTGCAAATAAGCTTAGCTGTTATATTGCAGCAATGTTGATACCTGCTAAGCATGGCTTAGCCCTGGTAACCAGTTCACACCACCCAGTCTAATAACATAGCAGGGTAATGACATCTGTAATAAGTGTATGTAATGCCATGTACAATACATGTGCCTATGTGCTGTCATTACAGTAGAAAAGGGTGTGAGTGTCATGTCTGTGACACACAAGTATATAAGACCTGTACAGCACTGTTATCCATGTGACCGTGTTACATACAGGGGTTGTAGCCCAGGGTATGTGCTGTCACACTGGCATGTAGTATATCATGGTGGTACTACTGTTGATAGTGCCTACCCAGGCAAGAGTAGAGTGCTAAGTGTAGTACTGACAACAGGCACACTTGCAGCCATAGCTGGACTCTGAGGCCTCCCTGTTGAATCCCTGGTGTGTGAGCCATGTCACAGTATATAACCCCTACTGGGTAATGATCTGACATATGGAATGTAACTGTAGACTACCGTCTGTACAGCACATGATACAAGGGCTCCTGACATGTAGGTATGGCATGCATATTGTTGTCAAATGTCTGTCTGTCAACACATTCATCCTACTGCATAGCTACTTGCCAAGCTGATGACTGTCAGTCCCTGTACAGATGTGCAGATGGCAGGTATCCAGCTGGGATATGTACAGGCTACATAAGCTTGATTGACACTGACATGTCTGCCCAGCTGTGTACAAACTGGCACATACTGGAGATAATGCCCTGTATGCACCACATGTCACGGTTACCTCCACTACACTACCACAGTCAACAGAACATGCTTGGGTACAGGTCTCCATCACAGACACTAACCATGTGTTGTAATGCATGTTGCATGCATGTCACCATGGCCACCTCAGTAGCCTTGTGCAGGAGGCACCTGGAGGAATGGCTAATGCATGTCACTCTCACCCTGAGGGTCACCACAGTAGTGTCTGTCGATAGATTGCCTGCATGGCAGGTGGCATGATACCACTGTATACACAACCCCTACACAACCCATCTCTCCTTGGACAATAGCTAGGTACACAGCTATGACCACCTGCAGTGATGCACCCCAGTACTGAGTCATGTGTACATGTGCATGACTGAGTATAGCAGTGTCTGTGTGTTAGCACACCTGTACGTGGGAATTCCATGAGGACTTTCACAACCACTGCAACACCCATCGCCATAGCCAGTCGTGGCTGCTACTGTGTGGGACATTACATGTACCCTGTTAGGCTCCTCTCCATACCAGCTACATGTGCCTTGCAGTGCCATCACAGCAGTGTTGTACAAATGGGTTCATAGGCATGGGATACCCATTGTGTTCTGGCAAGTGTGGGTATGTGTGCATGTCTGCTTACCTGTAGGGTACAGCATTTCAAGGCCACATACACCTATTACAATACCCATTGCCACACAGTAGTACAGATAGTGTTGTTGCTGCCTATCAGTGAAGCATGACAATGCAACACCCTGCTATGCATGTGGCATGTACATAAGATGCATATCCCTGTAGTACCACTGTTGGGATTTACAATGGGTTGTATCACAATTGTGACCAATGTGTGATGGTGGGTATGTCAGAATGTCATCATGGGTGTCAGGGAGAACAATATCTACTGGGGGATGTGGGTGCTGTGTACATTGTCATTACACCAAGGTACACCCGGTATATGTCCCATGTACCATGTTATGGTTACCACTGTCACCATCAACCATACAGGAAATTGATACCACATTCCAGGCCAGTTATGCATGTGCTGTGTGCAGCCTACCTGTAGCACATTGGACGCACAGTCAAGTTAGTTAACAGTGATAGGCCCTGGTCTCTCGGATGTGTGCCTGCCTGTTATTTGTCTGTTAATGTGTATATGAAGGTATGTCACACTATGTATTGTCCATATACACCCATTACACCCCCAATAGCATACTGTACATGTCTAGGATGTTCTGCATGTAACACGTAACCTGGGACATACCTCAACCTACACGCTATGTGGTATGTGCAATGTAAGCCAAACACTACAGTATCACTACATACCTTGGAAGGGGTCTAGTCCTAGTAGTGCCAAGTAACAGTGTGTGTGAATGTGGATGGGTCTACATCAGGTTGCAGGGTGTACACTCCCCAGTGGGTCACCTGCCCATATGGCACAGGCAATAACTATTATACCATCCTGTGACGTGTGTTCATCTGTACCCCAGATATGTCACAGCCATGGTGTCACCAGTGCCATACCCCATTGTGGAATATGACTGCAGACCATCCTTGTGCTGACACATGTACACCTACAACATAAATGGATAACATTATAGAGACCACAATCAACCAGTGTTACTAACAGCTATAATGCATCATTGCTGGATTGCTACACTACCTGACATATATGCATTACACTTTACTCCTTATAACATGTTTCACTGCAGTACTGTGATACACTGCAGTACAGCAACCGTGTGCATCAGAACCATAGTAGCCTGTCCCTGCATTGATGGTATGGATGATAGGGATGTGGCACAGGTATCATCATATGCACAGGGCATCCTCATGCTGACACATGTACACCTACATCAAAAATGGATGACATTATAGAGACCACAATCAACCAGTGTTACTAACAGCTATAATGCAACTTTGCTGGATGGCTACACTAAATGACATATATGCATTACACTTTACTCCTTACAACATGTTACACTGCAGTACAGTGGTACTCTGTAGTGCAGTCACCATGTGCATCAGAACCATATTAGCCTGTCTCTGCATTGATGGTACTGATGACAGGGATGTGGCACAGGTATCATCATATGCACAGGGTGTGTTGTTGGTTTGCCAGAGACCGAGGGTGGGCCATACATTTGACACCATGTGTGTGGTTGAGGGGTGTACAGAGGTGAACTTGGAGTGGTGATGTGGTGTGTGCAGGTATGGTGTTGCCCTAGGTGTGTTTGTATAGTGGGTGGGTATGCATGCACACAGTTCGGCCATGTGGTTGCCCTACACAGGTGCTTATGGACAGCTACAGACCAGACCTGGCAGGGTGTGCAGTTCACTGCCTCCTGCCACAGACATGTGGACTGTGCCTGCCAGGGATTCCATGGGCATGTTCAGGTACAGACCTCGATGTGTTACTCTTACCTGAAGATGACAAATGTCCGCTGGTACCAAGTCCCTCCTGGGACTGGTCAGGATGACATGCTCATGGCCTGCTGTAGTGTGGTGTGGACAGCACCCCCCCCCAGTGTAGAGGCTGGTACTGCCACTACAGGAGCCCCTTGGTGTCTTAGCATGTCCAAGTGGACTGCCAGCTGTTGGTGTTGCTGGCCTACGTCCATGCGGCCATCGCCACACTCCCACCACACGTTCAAGCACAGAAAGACCACGGTCGATGAGGGCCATCATCTCACCAGACCATCTATCCATGAACTCAGTTAACACACAGATGGCACCTGCCAGTTCATGGGTGCTGTCATCTGCAGGTGTGAGAACAGCCCTCTGCAGGCTCAGGCCCTGTCTGGTGTAATGTTCTATATGTGCCTGCACCTCCATGGCAGCCTGAAACATGTGCCTGCTGGTACCAGCTATGTTGCCTCTGCCAAGGGCATGATGTCCAGCAACCCTACCATGAGCACCCTGAGCCATCTGCCTATGTGGTGCCCTGACAGACATCAGGCTATGCCTGCTGTGACCAGACACAGTAGGCATGGTTACCACACATCCCTGTGCACAGCTACCTAACACCAGCTGTCCCTCTGCTATGGCCACTGGTGATGCGATATGTATAGGCACTGAAACTGTGTGCGGGTGTGGGGTGCTTAAAAGGGGGATGTCAAATGATGATGCTGTTTCTACACCTGACATCTCCAACTGTGCCTCAATAGTACTATCATCATCTTTGGTGTCTGTATGGGCACCAACATCAGATTGCATGCAGGAGGGACCCCAACCCAACTTGCCACCTGTGGGGGAAAACAATAAACACACTTTAAAACCTGTACAGCATTGCCTAACAGTAAACACACACACACACACACACACACACACACACACACACACACACACACACACACACACACACACACACACACACACACACACACACACACACACACACACACACACACACACACACACACCACCGTAATACCTACCTGTCCATGACTTTGCAGACAGTCCCACATATATCTCCATGTGTTAACCATCCTGCATCACACTTAGTAACATACACACATTGATACCACTTATTAACATACCAGTCCTCTAAATGCCTAGATAAGTGAGCACAACTCAAGACCTGTTACTACACTACCTGCCTGACCTGTGTGTAGCAGTTTTAGATGGCCTCACTGCTGTCATTCAGTGTTCACCCTGTGTATTTCCAGACATCATGAGCATGGCCCCTATATGTGTGGGCTACTATGTTCACTCCATAATATCATGCACTGGTGTGTCACGTGTATGTATTGCACGTTACATGCCAGATATTGCTCAATCAGCCTATCATGTGACAACTGTGATTTATGGATACACTCCCTGGTGTTGACTAGTAGTTACCCAATGCATCTGTAGGGCTGCATAAGTGGGTTGTAGGTCACCTCTCTGCTGAATGCGATATTAAAGGTATACCTGGTGTCTACCTTCCCTGTCAATGCCTGTTCCATGCTACAGACCTTATTATACTATCAGCTGTCCTGTAATTACATACATGACAATTATTCCTGGTGTGTAATGTGGCAGTACATGTCCATGGACTGCACGGTCCCAAAGGGAGGTACTGTTGTATGAACACTCCACAATCACACATGTGCACACATGGCCACCCACACAAACACACACACATGCACACATGCATCCTACATGCGTCAACCTCCCTCCACTTCACCAGAGTGACCCTGCAGACAAACTAACTAATCACCAGGATGCACACACACACACACACAAACATGCAGGTGAGGTTGCACAATGATAGTACACACAGTCCTCCTATTACCCATCTCTCAACATGCAGAACATCTGGTACACAACAGCATGCACAGCAGCTATAGTCAATCCATGACAGAAACAGTATACATGTGTGTGGTGCATGTGCTTTGTCACTAGGTGATGCCCCTTCCCCTGGATACCACTGCACCCATCTACACAGTATTGCTGTGCACCTGTTCTGCACCCTGCCATGTACTGTTCACCACATCTCACAGGTGTACAATCCATTGTGGAATGTGTAGTACTGTGTCAGTTATGACTGCTTTAATGCTCACATTGCTATGTTATTCAGGAACATGTACCTAGGATGATATGTGGACAGATGTAATTTGTGAATGCTTGCTGTCTGATTAACAGCTCTCAACATCAGTGGACCGTATATGACCAATCCAATACTCTTACACTAACAACCATCAGTGCATACCATGGCTATGGGGGTGTACACACACTTACTGATATGACACACCCATCCGTGATCTGCATTGGGACCACATAATTGCATATCTTAACAGTACATGAGCAAGATATGTGACATATGTCCTGTACTTTCACATGTAGTGTCTACAGAATGTGTTAGGTGTGTGGATGTTGACCGCGATGCATGCACTCCGTGTGGGCATATGTATGCTATGATGGTTTGTCACACCTCTTGTTGTGTATACTACAGCAGTCACTACTCCTGATGGGGGTAGACCAGCACGGGACATCTGCATTTGCCAGTGTATGTCCAGTCTGCCATATACATGTCCCCCTAATCTGAATAATTGCAATGTCTACTCATGTGCACATCCCTTGGTGTTCACACACTGTTGTCACTATTGTTGTGGGGGTACGCTTACATCTGCCACAGGTCCTGAACCTGACTATGTGCAGATACAGCTATTCTTAGCATCCTTAGGATCCCTGCTGCAGTGCACTGGTGTGTCATGCTGACAACCCCCTTCAGCCTTTTTGCAGATGCATGAAAAGTAAGCCCTACACATGTGTGTCACTTTGCAGTGTCCCATACACTGAACACCACATGTTACAGCCTAGTCCCAGCTGATAATGTGGACCACTGTAATGCCTTATGCCATAGTGTATCTCTGCAGCAATTGCCATTGTCCTACAGGCATATACACTGGTGTTGCACTGTATATGGGTGTTGTTCCAAACATGTCTCTACTTTAGACCATGTCTCCCACCATTATGTTACTCCCTGTGGACACATTCCGCAATGACAGGATGTTAGTTATCATGCAGGTGTCCGACATACCCATCTAATACCCCATCATGGTCACCTCTGTGATGCCGTGCATTTCACAGCAACAATATGTGCACATGTATAGCATGCATTCTGGATAGGTGTGTTAGATGTGTGCATGGAATATACCATTTCCATTACATGCCCGGTGTATTGGCAAGAATCTATATAAACCATACTCACCAGCTACAGGCTGCTGCCTTGGTGGTATCCTGGAGGGACATAAGAGGGTAAGAGATGCAATGTCAGTGGCCACACCTGTGGCAATGCTACAGGGTGGGTGCAGTATTACAATACATCAACGGTACATTTCTACAATACTACCACATATGGACATCTGTTTATCACTACTATGCAGCAACACAATATATCTATGATATGTCAGATATGCATGATCTACCTGTACCAATGCAGATGTATACATATCAGTTGTCTACTGATGCACCCTGTGGCCTTACCTGCACACTCCTCGGCCAGTGTGTGGGTGGCGCACACCTCCACAAAGTTGTCCAGCATTTGGTGGTTGGCTGGCTGGGCAGGTACCACTTGGCTGGCCAGGAGCTCCTCCACATGTGTCAGGGGGGGATGGATGAATGGCATGCCCCCCCTGTGGTGAGGTGATCCCCCTGGAATGCAGCAGCATGCCGATGGGCATTGTGAAGCAGGTCAGAACAATGATGCCGGACTTGCTCATAACTGCGGTTGTGCTGTCCAATATCATTGACCCAGTGGACTAGGTCGTTCCACAGGGTGGTCTGCTCCTGCAGCTCATGGGTGGCCTGGCCCAACAAGATCACATAGTGCTGTATCAGTTTATTCAGCAGGATTTCATTTTCAGCTGCTGTGTAGGCTCGCAGCCTTACATGGGTCATTGTGCCTGAAAGACATAAAGATGGACACAGGTGTGAGGAAGTCATGCAGCAAGGTTATCACAGTTCTTAATACACATCACTGTCAACCCCTCTCTATATCAGTGACAACAAACAGTACACAGAACTCAATAGGTATGGCTACAGCATACCTACCAGTGGGGCAGATATTGTACTGGACCATGCTTTGTGCAATGTGTTTGTAGACATGTTTCCTTTGTGGACACTATCATTGATGGCCTGTTACAGATTATTCACCTGCATGCCATTTTCAGGGCCACAATGGTTCCATATATGCCTGTGGTATGCTTGCTATGTGTTTGCTGCACATCTGACATTGTGTGTTATTGCGGTTATCTATGCATGCTGTTGGACATGTTCTGGGAATGTGTAGATTATTACTACCTACATATAGTCTATAACAGTGACACAATAGCAAGTATATGTACTATTGGCCAGCAGAACCACCTCTCCAAACTCATCTGTCCATGTTACGAGGCCACATCACATGTGTGACCCACACTGGGACTTCCTGATGTACTGGTCCAGCAATACCATCAGGTGGGACCAACCCAGGGGATGTTGCCCCCCCGGGGCAGACACAGACATGTTCCTGTCCCCTGAGGTCTGGTCCAGGGTCTGTTCCATAACAGGCTCCACAGACACATGTGGGATGTGATACATCACCTTAGGTGCTCCCAGTACAAATTCACAGGCCCCACATGCTCCTCCTGCTCAGCCTCCAGGCCAGTCACCTTCGGGACGTGGACTGCTGTTGTAGGTAGCAGTGGGTGGGAGGCTTGCTCCCATTGTGTCCATATTGGGGCCCATGGGG